>NC_041338.1:34571200-34813700 GCF_004354835.1 Perca flavescens
TTGGTCTTAGTCGACTAAGATTTCTTTAGTCGATTAGTCATTTTTTATGCTTATTCATGCTTAATTACTAATTATTTCCAAGAAACTTATGAGCACATTTATGGTAAACACAAGATTTAAAGTGGTGCTTTTGCAGGATTAATTGTGGAGAAACTCAGTTTTACAGATGGTTAATTAACTACATTTATATTGTGCTTTTCTAGTCTTAACCACCTCTCAAAGCTCACAGCTCTGTCAATTACATCAACTAATCGATTAGTGTTAGTAAGTTAATGAGTGTTAGTTAACTAAGAATTTCTTTAGTCGAGGACAGCCGTACTCGTTTTGTCCCCCAGTTTCCTGTCCCAGAGGAGAGAAGACACTAGAACAATATTCACATCCATTGAATCCATCCTCTACACATCCATCGCCACAAAACGGGACAAACGCAGTTTACAACACACAATTTTGGTTTTTGAAAAAGCGGACTTTTCAGGATGAAACGGATTCATTTAGTCATCTGTCTTGTACCTTTTTTCTCAAAAGGAAAAAAATAAATAATTTCCAAACATTTTGGTTTCTATTTTTTAACATGATCTATTTCTTGCATTTGCACCGAGTTTTAGTAAAATGGGAAAAAAAATCCTTTTTCAACTGGATAAAAGACTGAATTACAAATTACAGTCATTATCTCTTTTAGTTTTGAAACACCATGGTATGGTTTACATTTTGTACTACTTTGTAATCTGCAAGTGCCTTTATCATTTCAAGTGTTGTCAATTGAAAAAGAAAAAAGGTTATTGTGTATCAAAATGTAAAGAAAGTTAGTTGTACTCTGGCCTCACACAACAAACAATAGAAAGTTAACATCACAATTTATTCATTTAACAAACAGGAGCGTCAGTAGCATGAGGAAGAACCATGCACAGCCACAACAGCCTGGCACCTCCTGCACCTCCTGCACCCCCCAATTAAGCATGCGGTAGTTGAGAGAGAAAAGGGAACATTGTCACACTTTCCTTTCTTCCCTAATTGGACTAAGTTTATGGACACTGCTGTGCATCAATAAGTAAGTCTGAGGTCCTGTCGGTACGGGACGATGTTGTGCAGGATTTATGAGTTAACAGTAGGCTAATTCACGAGGGTGCTATTTTATGTGTGAGCTAATATTGCGCATCTGTTTATGTGTGCTGTGAGAGTTATGTTTCTGTTTATTGAATGCGTTATTCATTGCAAATATAACGGAGAAAGTAGTTTAATCTCAGTAATGATGGCGTATTAATTAGGTTATTACTGTCGCTCTGTTAAAGGCAAAAGTTCCACTGTACTGTCGTCGCAGATCACGGACTTCTGATTGAGTCTAGACTTAAAAAGACGTGAAAGTAGGTCAAATTGTAATTACTGCCCCTACCAGCAGGCGGCAGCATAGCCATGTCCATTTACAAAGGGCATTGCAGTGTATGTCTGATCGAACTATTAGCCCATAATAGCAGAAAAAGAATATTTATGTAAAGAGATATAGTAAAATAAAAAGTGCTTCCCCCCCTCCCGACGATATCATCATCCATCACGATGTTTTACTGTAAACATCGTCAACTGCCAATTTAGGGGACATCGCCCAACCATATTACATACTCATCAGTCCAATATGCATCCTGCACACTACTTTGCACTATTACTTTTTGCACTTTACATCCCACTCCATGTGTACTTGTCTTGATATTATGTCTTATTTGTATTTTAAAACTACTTGATGGCCAAGAATACAGCTGATGCCAATTCTCTCCCCCCCCCTCGTCAAAGCCAGGCGACAAAAGCACAAAGCGAGCCGATCCACTTTTCCATGTTGATAAGAGCATTAAAATGAGAAAAAAATAATAATGGGACAAAAAGAAATCAAGGGACATTTAGAATAGATAAAAATATGCGAGTTAACTATGACATTAATGCGATTAATCGCGATTAAATATTTTATATTTGTTTCTACGGTACCTGGTTCTGGTTTGTTGAACACCTGGAGGGAGGACCAGAGGAACCCTTCTTCATCTGCTGCATCCTGAATCAGAGCACATCCGAACACAGTGGATAAGATAAGATAACTTTATGGTTGTTAGTGGTTTGTGAGAGAGCTGAGGGTTTTGGCGAGCGGCTACCTGCTGATGGACTGGGCCAGCTTCTGTCTCCGGCCGTTGGCGTGATCCTGCAGCCGCAGACGCTGGACGAACGAATGAGCTGCAGCGACAACAAGGGAAATCAAATCCTAAGTAGTGACGAACAGAATTTAACATACAAGAGTTTTGCTTAAAAAAAAAAAAAAAAAAAAAAAAAAAAAAATGAATAGTGACACCTAATGACTGAACACCTGATAATAACACATGAAATGTTTGAAATGAGGCTGAAAATAAATCAGAAAATTCTGAATGGATTAATAGTTTTGTTCCAAAGCTTGGAATAAACGCTGTCTTCCCTCCTGGAGGCTGAGTGGACAACTTTACAGCTGTGGCAGGCACTTTATTTTTGCCGTTGTTGGGGCAGAAATTCCATAATAGTCACTCAGCATATTGCAATTCCAGTGATTTGAGAAAACTAGATTCCTACACAACCTCTTGGCTATTTCCAGGCTTATGATAATAGGCTCGTTGGAGATGAACTGCCTCGCCTGTAAAGTCGGACGGTTTACAGCCTTTTACAGCAGCCTTCAGGCTGAATAGGAAGTCACAGAAACACATCCTGCTCTACATGTGATCTGTTGCTGATATTAATAGACAACAGACTGTAGATGATGCGTAATCTGAAAGGATTTAGGCAGGCAAGGCAAGGCAGCTTTATCTGTATAGCACATTTCAGCAACAGGGCAATTCAAAGTGCTTACAATAATAAACAAATTAAAAACAATAAAAGACAAGAATAAAATTGATAGTGCAGTATAAGAATAAAAGTTACCGTGCAGTATAAGAAATTAAAGTTAATAAAATAGATTATTTAAAGAAAAGCAACATCAAAAAATTAGATTTAGTCTCTCCGACTTCTAAACGTCACAACATGTGTTCTGTACAGAATAAGCCTTTAAATCAGACAAATAGCAGTTAAAATCCCTCCAATTCAAAAACAATAAAAAAGGTTATATAAAACGTCATCATCATGTTGAGTCGATTCTGAACCAATCAGCTGTTAGATCAGCCGAGAGGCCTTGGTCTCGTGAGGTTACCGTTGCCCACGTGTGCATGACGTCGGAGCAAGTCGGGAACAGGTCGGACACAAATCTAACCGGCGCTCATTGGGCGGCGATTGCCGGTGACCGATTCTGCGCAGGCCTGGCTCATCTCGAACGAGCCTAATCTAGAACAGTGACGGGAGACTTTGGCCAATCGCAGGGCATTTCAGAGAGAGGGCGAGCGTTCCTATTGGCTGTGGACAGGAAAAGCTGCAGGAAGAGGGTCTCGATCCACATGAAATTCTGGCGTTTATTTCGCTTTCTATCTACTGCAGTTTTAAGAGGAACTGATTTTGAACTGAATTACCCAGAGCTCCTTTGGGCACAGAGAGGAGTTTGATTGGTTCAGCGTCGGGAGAAAGCCCGGACGCTGTCTGCAGAGCTCTCAGGATCTCCGTGTTCTGAAGAAGAAAAACGTTAAAAAGTTAATGTTACTGCTAATATTGTTATTTATAACTGCTAATGCTTTATTCAATATTGCTCTATAGCTCTGAATCATATAAAAAAATAATACTAAAAAAGATCTTTAAAAGGTTGACAAGGTGTGTGAAAAGATTTGTGCACTGATGAGACATTTAAACATTAGTACATATACATATGTTATCTTACCGGACAAGAATAACACATTTTTCCATGGTTAGCAACACAACATACAGTACGGATATGCAGCATATTTCATGTAGTAAAGATTGGAAACAGTGACAGTTAAGTCAAATGGGCTTCAGTGTCGTTGTAGTGTGTGTAGCACCACCTTTCCGCCCAGCTCATAGGCGCAGTCCAGCGGCGTCCTCTGCCTCTTGTTCCTGAGGCCGGGTGAGGCTCCGCCCCTCAGCAGCAGCTCCACCAGCGCCTGGTGTCCGCCCCGCACCGCCTCATGGAGAGCAGTGTTCCCCTGAAGGTTCGCCACGTTCACCAACGCATTACTCTGAACACACACACAAATCACACACACACACGTTTGTTATACTATCTTTGTCATTGACTAAATGCATTCCCTAGCCCCTTACCCTAACCTTAACCATCACAACTAAATGCCTAACCTTAACCCTTACCCTAACCATAACCTAATTCTATCCCTGATCCTAAAACCAAGTCTTAACCCTCAAACAGCCCTTTAAACTCGTGGGGACCCCACAAATATAGTAAAACAGGTACACATACACACTCACACACACACACACACACACACACACACACACACACACACACACACACACACACACACACACACACACACACACACACACACACACACACACACACACACACACACACACAGCATTCTCATTAAAAGCAATTTAATGTCTTTTAGAAACGGCATCTTCTCTGTGGCAGTGTTGGTGTCTGTCTGTCTGTCTGTCTGGCCTTTTCTTAGACGTTAGATTGTTGGTTTCATCATGCTGTTAAAATGTACTTAAGTACAAATTCAAGGTACTTACCTAAATACTTGTGCAACTAACCATTGGTTTCATTTTCTATTAATCTGCGGATTATGTTCTTGATTAATCGATTGTTCGTTTGGTCTACAAAATGTCCGAAAGTCGTTGTCCATCCCAGTTTCACAAAGTCCAAGGTGACGTCTTTAAAAGTCTTGTTTTGTCCAAAACCCAAAGATAATCAGTTTATTAGGCAGAAAAGAGCAGGAAATCTACATATTAGAGAGGCTGAAAACATCATTTTCTGACATTTGAAAAACTACTTTATGGATTATCAAAATAGGTGGCGAAGGTTTTTTGTGTTGATCGACTAATCGATTAGTTAGTGGACTAATCGCTATAGCTCTAGTTGAGTAGTTCCACGTTCTGCCACTTTATACTACATCTCAGCTGAAAATATTGTACTTTTTACTCCACTACAATTGTCTGACAGCTTTAGTTACTTTTCAGATGACAGTTTTTCATCCCATTTCTGTCCAGTGAAAATCACGTATCTCCAGATGTGTTGATGATGAATGTTTGTGATAAACTGAAGGATGAAGTGTGTCTTTGTGTTGAGAAGATTCTCCTCCTTCTTAAAAGGTGCTCTAAGCGATGTCGCACGTTTTTTAGGCTACATTTTTTGTCACATACAGCAAACATCTCCTCACTATCTGCTAGCTGCCTGTCCCCTGAACACACTGTAAAAAACATCTCCTCACTATCTGCTAGCTGCCTGTCCCCTGAACACACTGTAAAAAACATCTCTTCACTATATGCTAGCTGCCTGTCCCCTGAACACACTGTAAAAAAACATCTCCTCACTATCTGCTAGCTGCCTGTCCCCTGAACACACTGTAAAAAACATCTCCTCACTATCTGCTAGCTGCCTGTTCCCTGAACACACTGTAAAAAAAGAAAAAAAAACGTGGTCTCTGTAGACAGCCCAGGCTCCACAAACGGCAACAAAAACAAACTGCGCCAACCTGCACCACCAAACATAACAAACAGTGTTCCAGCCAATGACAGACAAGAAGGAGTTGGGAGGTGAAAGGGACGGGATGAGGAGGAGGAGGGAGGGGCGAGCTAGCCTTCGTTTTGTTTGAAAATACTTCGAACGTCAACAAGAAGTGACGTCACCCAACATCGCTTAGAGCACCTTTAAGCTAAATAAAGTCTATAAAAAGCCTCTTGGTCTGAATCATAGACTGTATATAAAAATGGACCAACAGAGCCCGTGTCTCTGGACGGAGACCAGTGAAGGATATTAGAAGCACTTTTCCGGTGATCTCTTGCTTTACTGCGCAGCCTCCAACTGACAGAGACAACGTAGATGTGACGTGAGCGACGTGTCTGAAAGTGTGAAGTCTTCTGGTAGCTGTGCCAAGAGAAATCTCAATCATTCCCAATCTTGCAGAGACGGAGAGTGTAGGTATATGTAAGGAGATAACATAAGCACAGGCTAATTATTGCTAACTAACATGCTAGTTAACATTAGTAATTAAACCTAAACAGCTAATGTAAGTCCAAACTGCCTGCGAGCTTCTCCTGTACTATACGGTAATTCCTCTACTGTGCGACACAATAGTTAGCCTATTTTTACAAAAGCGTCTGCTACGGAGCCATAACATGAGTTACAAGGTAATGGAGCCTTTTATACATTGTTGCGTTTCTTTAGAAATAAACAACGGACAAATTGAGTCTTTAAACGCTTCAGATGTCAAGTTATTCGCAGTCAAGTGACGTCAAAGTGAATGCTAGTCAGTGGAATGCTAACGGGAGGTGATCGCTTGGTAGCATCCAAATGGCGCCATAGGAGGTTCGAGTTCTGAAGCGAAGCTTACCCCCCTTGGTCTGAATGGGGATGAAGTGTTTACCTGTAACAGGGTGGTGGCTGTCTCCAGGTTTCCACAGAGACAGGCCTGTATCAGAGGTGTGTTGCCATAGTGATCCTTCTTGTTCAGCTTGGCGTTGCACTCGAGCAGAAACCTCATCACCTAAAACACACACAGAGGATACAAACAATACAAACACACAATTTAAGATATTATATGACATGATAATTTATGACAAGCTGAGGGAATTTTTCCTTTTTATATTTTAAGTGTAATTTCTGAGTAAATTTGAAATTATTTACAATAAAAATCCTCCAATTAATTTAAAGCCTGGCGTTATTTATTATTTTTCCTTATTCATCACTTGTTAAACAGTTTTAGTATTGTTTTAGGATACATCAGGCTGTGATACACACACACACATACACGTTTGTGGCACTATCTTTGTGGGGACATATCATTGACATAATGCATTCCCTAGCCCCTTACCCTAACCTTAACCATCACAAATAAATGCCTAACCTTAACCCTTACCCTAACCTCAACCATCACAAATAAATGCCTAACCTTAACCCTTACCCTAACCATCACAAATAAATGCCTAACCTTAACCCTTACCCTAACCTCAACCATCACAAATAAATGCCTAACCTTAACCCTTCCCCTAACCTTAAACATCACAACTAAATGCCTAACCTTAACCCTTACCCTAACCATCACAACTAAATGCCTAAACTTAACCCTTACCCTAACCTTAACCATCACAAATAAATGCCTAACCTTAACCCTTACCCTAACCATCACAACTAAATGCCTAACCTTAACCCTTACCCTAACCTTAACCATCACAACTAAATGCCTAACCTTAACCCTTACCCTAACCATCACAACTAAATGCCTAACCTTAACCCTTACCCTAACCTTAACCATCACAACTAAATGCCTAACCTTAACCCTTACCCTAACCTCAACCATCACAAATAAATGCCTAACCTTAACCCTTACCCTAACCATCACAACTAAATGCCTAACCTTAACCCTTACCCTAACCTTAACCATCACAACTAAATGCCTAACCTTAACCCTTACCCTAACCATCACAACTAAATGCCTAACCTTAACCCTTACCCTAACCCTAACCATCACAACTAAATGCCTAACCTTAACCCTTACCCTATCCTTAACCATCACCACTAAATGCCTAACCTTAACCCTTACCCTAACCTTAACCATCACCACTAAATGCCTAACCTTAACCCTTACCTTAACCATCACCACTAAATGCCTAACCTTAACCCTTACCGTCCCCCTAACCATAACCTAATTCTATCCCTAATCCTAAAACCAAGTCTTAACCCTCAAACAGCCCTTTAAACTTGTGGGGTCCAGCATTTTGGTCCCACAAAGCTGTCGGGACCCCACAAGTACTGGACTCCCGGGTTTTTGGACCCCACAAATATAGTTAAACAAGACACACACACACACACACACACACACACACACACACACACACACACACACACACACACACACACACACACACACACACACACACACACACACACACACACACACACACACACACACACACACACACACACACACACACACACACACACACACACACACACACACACACACACACCTCTCCACTGTTGGTTTTAGTTAGAACACGAGATTTGTTGACACAGAAAAATATAAAAATATCACAGACTTTAAATCTTTTCTGCCACACGGTGGCGCAAGTGAGCCTGGCTAAAGCACAAGCCAGACTTCCTGATGGCAGAGAGTTATCACCGGTTGTGGTTGACCCACTTCCAACATAACAGGCCACTGTAAAAAGTGTATTTTTATCACTTGTGTGACACAACAGTGTAACACAGCACTGTTTAATAACAACCATGTTACCTCCACCAGGAAACCTGCTGCCTTGGAAAGCACTCCCGGGACAACTTTCATAAAGATTTAAGTATTGTTATTAGAATCAACACAATATATGTCAATATCACAACAGAAAATGTCAATGATTTCATCCACATCCGCTCCTACAGCAACCGGTCTATCTAAAAGACTTTTGGATATCTTCACTGGTCAATCAGAACAGATCCAAAAAAAGTAAAACAAAAGCCGTTTCCAAAATCACTCCCTACTGTATGTGCCGTTTATATATTTGCTTTCCTCCATCTTTATGTGAGCGTGTCTGAATCGTGAAACTGGCGTCACATCATGATCGATGTGACAACAAACCGAAGAACGTCCGCACCCTGTCAAATCTAAGGTGTAATTTTGCGGACTGCCACTTCTTTGTTAAATCCGGGGCTCTTGAATAAAAAAAATTGCAGTCGCAACTCATTGTAACCGGATGGAAAGCGATCACCCTGCCGCCAGCCAGGTTGTGGTTTTCTCTTTCCTTCAGACTGACCAACCAGGTGGAGAAATGCAACGCTAAGTGGGGGAATTACATCTCCTTTATCAAGGGTCCCTAAAGCAACTGTACAACATTCTGGCTCGATCCCTCATTACGTTGAATTGTGACATTTGACACATACTGTAGCTATCTACAATTCCTTAAAGGGATACTCCACCGTTTGTTGAAATAGGGCTTATCACGGTCTCCTCTAGCTGTAGATAGGTCGGCGAACGCATATTTTTGTCTTAGTTCAAGTAATTAGGTTGTTTTCTTTTGTCTTTTGTTGGCTCACTTTTACTCACAACATGCTAATGGATAACATAGGATTCCTTTCACTACGCTAAGCTAACTAGCGGCAGCGCTGCCGGTGTTGCTCCAGACTAAAACGATGCATGCACAAAAAATGCGTTGGCCCACCTATCTACAGCTAGGGGAGACCCCACCTATCTACAGCTAGGGGAGACCCCACCTATCTAAATCTAGGGGAGACCCCACCTATCTAAAGCTAGGGGAGACCCCACCTATCTACAGCTAGAGGAGACCCCACCTATCTCCAGCTAGAGGAGACCCCACCTATCTACAGCTAGAGGAGACCCCACCTATCTCCAGCTAGAGGAGACCCCACCTATCTCCAGCTAGAGGAGACCCCACCTATCTACAGCTAGAGGAGACCCCACCTATCTACAGCTAGAGGAGACCCCACCTATCTACAGCTAGGGGAGACCGTGATAAGCCCCATTTCAACAGACGGTGGCGTATCCCTTTAACTTAAATTTATTTGATAACAGTCCATTTACATTACAAAGAAAGAGTAAGGGGACGGACATTATATATATATATATATATATATATATATATATATATATACACACACACACACACACACACACAGTACAGGCCAAAAGTTTGGACACACCTTCTCATTCAATGCGTTTCTTTATTTTCATGACTATTTACATTGTAGATTCTCACTGAAGGCATCAAAACTATGAACGAACACATATGGAATTATGTACTTAACAAAAAAGTGTGAAATAACTTCAGTCTTATATTTTAAATTCCTCAAAGTAGCCACCCTTTGCTTTTTTGATAACTCTGCAAACCCTTGGTGTTCTCTCAATGAGCTTCATGAGGTAGTCACCTGAAATGGTTTTCACTTCACAGGTGTGCCTTGTCAGGGTTAATTAGTGGAATTCTTTCCCTTATTAATTGTAGAGGTTTGAAATCTTGAGATATGCAATGGCTTCCGCTAATAACTGTCTAACATTGTTCCAAGCAGCTAATCCCTTTTGCGATGTCCATTGCAACCCAGCAACACAGTCCAATAAATCCACGTTGGAAACGTTGTTGAAATAAAAGATGAAATCTCCGGTTTTTATTCCTTGGTTTCCGATTTACAAGAGGGAATGTGAGCTGACTAATACACTTATTGTAGTTGCTAATGAAACAAAAAGAAATTTTTAATAGAAATAGCTAGAAGTTAGCAGCCAACAAGTAAGAAAACCGTTTGCTTCCACAGCTCTCAAGATCTGAATCACAAAATGAGAATCAACGTAACGTAGCCGGAGTTGGCCGGTTCTTAAAGAGGCAGTACATTATTTTACCAAGATGTACAAAATCCTATAAAAACATGAATTCTAGTATGCTTTTAACCTTTTATGTATTATTCAACATTTTAACCATTACATGAACTTCTAAATGAAATTACTTACTTTAACATTAATTCTCATTCACATTGCTATGAATTGTACTTTGGCCTCTACATTAATAAAAAAGCAAAGGGTGTCTACTTTGAAGAATCTAAAATATAAAACATGTTTTCAGTTATTTAACACTTTTTTGTTAAGAACATAATTTCATATGTGTTCATTCATAGTTTTGATGCCTTCAGTGAGAATCTACAATGTAAATAGTCATGAAAATAATAAATATATATATATATATAAAAAGAATGACATCCCTGAACATCATCGATATGGACTAACTCTCCCTCCTACCTGGACATGGCTGTTCTGGCAGGCCAGGTGCAGCGGTGTGGCGCTCTGGTTGTTGCGAGCGTTGACGTTGGCTCCGTGGCGGACGAACAGGGCGGCCAGCGCGGTGTGGCCGTGCAAGGCGGCGACGTGGAGCGGCGTGAAACCATCAGCGTTACAGCTGTTGACCCCGAGAGCTCCGGCCTGCAGGACGGACAACTGCAGGACAGGCAGAGGGGACACATCCATTCAAACTGTTTTAAAGGAACACGCCGACTTATTGGGACTTTATCTTATTCTCCGTAACCCCCAGGGTTAGACAAGTCGATACATACCCTTCTCATCTCCGTGCGTGCTGTAACGCTGTCTGACGGTTCCAGCATTAGCTTAGCCTAGCACAGATCCTGCAGGTAACTGGTTCCAACTAGCCTAGCTTAGCACAGATCCTGCAGGTAACTGGTTCCAACTAGCCTAGCTTAGCACAGATCCTGCAGGTAACTGGTTCCAACTAGCCTACTGCTCCGAATAAATGACAAAATAACACCAACACGTTCCTATTTACATGTTGTGATTTATAGAGTCACAGCGTATACAAAAAACAACGTAACATGAGACACATCCGTCTTCTAACAGTAAACAAGCCGGGAACTATATTCTCAGACAGGCTTGCTGCGAGCATATCACTCCGCCAAAGTACTATATTCTTCCGCCTAAGAATATAGTTCCTGGTTTGTTTACAGTTAGAAGACAGCTGTGTCTCATGTTACGTTGTTTTTTGTACACGCTGTGACTCTATAAATCACAACATGTAAATAGGAACATGTTGGCGTTATTTTGTCACTTATTCGGAGCAGTAGGATTACTGGAACCATTCATCTGCATGTTCTGTGCTGACCTGATGCCGCTGGAGCCGTCAGACAGCATTACAGCACACACAGAGATGAGAAGGGTATGTATGGACTTGTCTAACTCTGGGGGTTACGGTGAATAAGCTAAACTCCCAATAAGTCGGCGTGTTCCTTTAACCGACGGTTTTAACACAACAGTTTGGATTTAGTCCCCGCGACGTTACCTTCTGAGTGGGAGCGCAGTTCGGACACTGACACAGCGGGTGGCAGAGCACAGCCTCGGACCGATGCTCTGCTTCGTCCTCCTCTTCCTCGTCCATCCACTCCAACAGGTAACGCACCTGAACGCGGAAAAACGCACACAGAGCACTTAGTGCGTTCACTTCTACAGATGTGAATATTCAGATGGAGGAAATGCGACTGCTTCTGTTTTTGGACTTTGTTCTCACCATCTCCACATCACCGTCCGCCACGGCACGCAGCAGCTTCTCCACCTGTCGATGTGGGAAATAAACAGTAAGGTTTTGTTAAATATGTATTAACAGTAGAGCCTGACCGATATATCGGCGGGCCAATATTAGGCATTTTCCAAACTATGGGTATTGGCATTTTTAATGGCCGATAAATGAATATTTAAAAAAATTTAATAAAAACGGACGAAACACCCTTCAACCATGTTGTGAGTGTTGGCGTTGGGTAGTTTGTCCACCAGAGGGTGCTCTACAACCTCCCTGCTGGCAACACTTAGATTTTTATTCTGTTATTGTGTTTTTGTTCAGAGGACTTTAAGTTTCATATCTTAAGTTTTTATTTTTATACATTTTATTTATCAGTACTTTAATATATTTTGATGATCCTCTGTTCTGTTGTGACAATAAAACAAAGTTTATTTTTAAACTGCATTATATTATTTTAGTGAGGACTCATAAATAACTACAAATAACTAATGTTAGGGAAATTGGTTTATGTTTTGTTACACATTTCTGGATAAAAAAAAAAATATATATACATCGATCGATATATCGGAATATCGGATTTTTAAATCCCCAAATATTCAGTCCCTCCAGAAAAACGCGATTATGTGATCGCATAATTCAATTCATAATCAGCCAAAGTTAATTTATATTAACTTTATTAATATTTATTTATATAAATATTTATTTATATAAATATTTAAAATTTCGCATTTGTTCAAATACACAGCACTTTCGCCACATAAATTGCAGATTTCCACGCAAAATAACTTGCATTGCTTGCATGATTTCATAATCCCCGCATTTTTGCAAAAAAGTCACATATATCGTAGCAGAAAGTTGAAAAATGTTTCGTTTACTTCACACAAGAGCAGCAATTTTCCCCTGTTGCCATGGGGAATAACTTTTTTAATCAAACCGCAGTTTTTGCAAGTTCCCGCAATTTCATTGCATAAAATTGCATAAATATCCCGCATATTCCATCGCATTTTTTAAGAAAACGTGCCGGATAATCAAGGATTTTTGCCGGCAACAATCACAAAAAAACTCTAGTTAACAGCCACCTGAGAGACAAGAGTCTCAAAAGGATCATGTCTTCCTGACTAATGGTTAGGGGGGTAAACACCAGAGGGGACAGTTACAACACACCACAGGTTTGTGTGAAGTACATGAACATGACTTGTGATTTTAGAAAAAAGGCATCAGGAAATATATATTGTATAGCCAAACAGAATCAACATTGTCATGAAGTCAGCACGTGTCTCTTTGTTTCTCTTGAGGATATTCACGGTTGTGAATGTCCGGAGAGGATTGCATTCAGATGCCTTCCCTCCATGCAGCGCGACATAAAGACCTGATTCATCGCACCAGCGACTCTGTGACGTTTAACGTTTAAGAACAAGGAGAATTTCTACGACACTGACTGCTGATTGCAGTTTACGGAGCTGCTTCTGCATTACTATCACAACTACAGGCAACTACGAAAGGGAGCCTCACTGCTGCTGATATTACTACTGCAAAACCTTTGTTGATCTGGTTTCTGAGACTTTGAGGTGAAGAGGTCTCTAGAGGTTATTTAGGGAGCTTTCACACTGACAGTTCGGTCGACTCGGTTGCATTTTTCTTTTGGTGAAAGCTAACTTAGGGATGCGTTCTCTTTTGTAGGCCTTTGTTTTTACAGGACAGATGAAGACTTGAAAGAGGAGAGAGGGGGGGTGGGGAATAACATGCAGCAAAGGGCCGCAGGTCGGAGTCGAACCCGCGGCCGCTGCATCGAGGAGTAATGTAGCGACGTCGCTCGCAAAAAACAATATCTGAAAATTGATTTAGGGGGTTTTAAACTCATTTTAAGGGCACTAAAATCTTTGCAATCTTGTTCTTGTTTTTAGTATTTTAATGTTTTAAGTCTACTTGGCACTTTGGTTTCTATATTGTATGTATTATTTGGTTAATCTTCTAATCCAGTATTGACTGTTGTAATATGTCTGTATGTCTGTAACTATTTATTCATGTGCACAATTAAATCAAGACAGAAACACAACAAGAAGATAAAATAAAAAAAGATTGTGCAGGTGAGATTACATTACATGTCATTTAGCTTACAATTGCTATATATGTCAGAGGTTGCACACCTCTGGAGCAACTAGGGGTTAAGTGTCTTGCTCAGGGACACATTGGTTGATGTATTGCAGTGGGAATTGAACCCTAAAATACCCTAGGGTCTAATAGAAGGAATCACAGCTAAGGAAGTGAAGAAAATGTATCATAAGCAATTACAAAAGTCCAGAAATCTACTAATTAAACACAAGTAAGCATGGAATAGCAAATACAATTTAAATGAAATGTACAGAAGAAGATTAGGGCCACATGTGAGTTTAAAGTCAAAATTCTGAATTGGAAATGAGACACAGATGTGGCAAATGTGTACTTTCTTGCTCAGACACATCGGACCAATAAGTGGTAGGGAACGTTCTTGCGTGGTTTGTAGTAACACATTTTGATACGCTAGGGATTTTTCTCCGTGTGGAGGTGATGGCGCAGTGGATAGGACACATGGGAGACCCAGGTTCAATTCCCACTGTGATACATCAACTAATGTGTCCCTGAGCAAGACACTTAACCCCTAGTTGCTCCAGAGGCGTGCAGCCTCTAACATATATTGCAATTCTAAGTCACTTTGGATAAAAGCTTCAGCTAAATGACATGTAATGACGTAATGTGAAACCAAACCAAACCTCATGAACTGATTCGGATCAGAGCAAACAAACTGTGTCCTGTTGCGTCGGGTGTTTTGCAGTCCGTTACCTCTCTGTGTCGTACCCGTTCTCCCTCTGGTTTGGCCTCGGAGCCCAGGGAAGAGGTGCTGGAGACGGACGAGCGGCGGCTGCTGCAGTTCGACATCAGCGGGGAGCGACTGGGAGACTGAGAAAGACACGACAGAGGAGAGATTAAAAAATATATCAACGAATCAGACTTTCACTGAGGCTCTGAAGTCAAAACCAGACGCAAAACCAGTTTTATTTTCAGTACTGAGGAACAGAGATCCGAATTAAAAGTGTTTTTAGGCGAAGCAATGCTGCACGAGTGCTTTTGAGACGAGAACATTTTATTGAATATTTATTAGAGATGGCCCGATACCACTTTTTTGCTTCCCGATACTGATTCCGATACCTGAACTTGTGTATCGGCCGATACCGAGTACCGATCCGATACCAGAGTGTCATATATTTTATTATGTTTTAACAGCTGTATACTACTATCCCTGTATGGATGTGATATGATGTATAACAGCTGTATACTACTATCCCTGTATGGATGTGATATGATGTATAACAGCTGTATACTACTATCCCTGTATGGATGTGATATGATGTATAACAGCTGTATACTACTATCCCTGTATGGATGTGATATGATTTCTATCTTTGTTGTCAGTCTGGCTCAGGTTAAACTCTTTGTGAAACATGAACAAACACAAACAATGAATGCCCCAGAACTTTCTTTTATTCTCCAGTTTGACAGTCAGTTATAACGAAAAAAGAACATAAATAAACTACTTTAACGGAGATTTTCTTTAGGGCTTTATTACGTGGTATCGGATCGGTGCATAAACTCCAGTACTTCCCGATACCGATACCAGCGTTTTAGGCGGTATCGGAGCAGATACAGATACTGGTATCGGAACATCTCGAATATTTATTTAGCATTTTGCTTCTTGTCTACGTTGTGCTCTGCTGTAGCTGATCCTCCACTTTCTACCGGATTATTAAAATAAAAGTCAGTTATTACAACCAGTGAAGGAGGAAGTATTCAGACTCTTCACTTAAAGGTGCTCTAAGAGATGTTGGGTGATTGATGTTTGAAGTATTTTCAAACACAATGGACTAATTTCCTGGTTCTCCTTCTCCAGAAAAAACATGAAATCAAGGAGAGGGTTAACTTTTCCTGCTGCAGATTTCCCACCGTGGTCAGAAAGCTCAGTGGAGACCCTTTGTTTCTCTCACTATGACTCTAGAGACACTACTCACTCCGAAGGCAATAGTCCTCATTCTCTCACTTAATCCACCACACACTCCCCACACATGGCGGCTATGGTGTTCTCTTAACCCGTTGGCCAGGACACTTTCTGGGTCAAGTGTCTTTTTCCGTAATTTTTGTCTCTTTTTTCGAATTCTTTTGTCACGATTTCCACAAGTTTTTGGTTGATTTTTTTCTGCGCTTTTTGACGTTTTTGTTCGCCCACTTTTTTGAATATTTTTCCAACATTTTTGTCTTTTTGGTTTTTCAACGTTTTTGTATAATTTTTTTTTTTCAAATGCTATGAAATTGAATAAAAAAATCCAAATTCCATGAAAGTAGGGAACTGATCATTTATTTTACTTGTAAAGAGCGTTGTAGGGAACCATCAAAGTTTTTTTTTTTATTTGACAAATTTCTGATCTTTTGTTTTGGTTTGTTTTCAATTATTCCTCTTTTATTTTTAATTTCCTCCTTCAAGCTGAATGACTTACTGTATATCAAAGGAACTTATCAGCGTCTGTGGTCAAACTTAATTTAAAGTGGTGCTTTTGCACGATTCTTTGTGGAGAAACTATTTTTTCCCAGAACAACAATCACGTGTTAGTCTAACAGGAATTTCTTTAGTCGAGGAGAGCCCTATTTTCTAGCACCCACTGATCCTTTTTACGGTCCACATGAATATTCGGCGCTGTGACCTCTGACCCCCTCGGGGTTTACTTGATCCATCATAAGAGGAGATCCGACTCACGTCGACTCCGCCGCGCTGACGGCCGTTCTGAGTCGACTGCAGCAACACGAGGATCTACGGGAAGATAAAACCAGAATCAGAAACAGATTTATTGACAGGTACGTAGCATTTTAAATTTTTTTTTGCTTTAGTTGATGGTGCGTACATAAAAAAACATATTTAAACATTAATATAAAATAAACAAACAATAAATACAGAAACAAATAACATACATATACACATATAACATTAAGAAAGGAAGAAGAGGCTGTATGGCAGGCGTTCTCAAACGTATAACTGAAAGGTCTGCATCTGATGTTTATTCCAGGTCAGAGGTCTGTAATAATAATAATAATAATAATAATAATAATAATAATAATAATAATAACTTATTTATATAGCGCTTTTCATTAAACCCAAGGACACTTCACAGAATTACAGTGGCTGTACTAAAGAATGGATATAATAAGGAATAACTAAGGAAGGAATGGCATGGCAATAACGGAAACACATTTAATCAACTCACTTTTAACTTTTAAGCAACTTTTTTCTGGTCAACTTTTGGACCAGTTTGGGTACCGGTACATGGAACGCGCCAGTGTTACCCAACGGTACATTTATTTTGAGCTTACTGCAGTAAACGGAAGGTTTTTTTGTAATTTTTTTCCCGCCGTATTTTCTTGGCCTTGTTCAACTTTTTTGCAGATTTCTTTTCATGAATATTCAACATCACTAACAATTTATGATCAAATAAAAGATTATTTCAAGGGCGCCCGGATAGCTCAGTTGGTAGAGCGGGCGCCCATATATAGAGGTTTACTCCTAGACACAGCGGGCCGGGGTTCGACTCCGACCTGCGGCCCATTGCTGCATGTCATTCCCCCCCTCTTTCCCCTTTCATTTCTTCAGCTGTCCTGTCAAAAATAAAGGCCGAAAATGACCCCCCCAAAAAAGATTATTTCAAAATAGAAGATTTTACACTTCAGTATTCATAACCTGAAGTATGGGCCGGGTCTGGATTGACTTGCCGTTTGGTCCGGACCTTGAGAAGTATGGATGAGTGCAGGATGTGCAGCACTGTTTAAACAAATACGTCTGTATCAGCAGCGTGATCTATTTTTAATATTTCAGCTGATCTGAGGTCAGGCTCACTGCAGGGTGAATGATGCCTAAGAGCAGCGCTGGAATGTAACTAAGTGCATGTACACAAGTACTGTACTTAAGTACAAATGTTGAGGTACTTTTACTTTACTAGATTCTTTTTCTTTTCATGTCACTTTCTACTTCTACTCTGCTACATTTCAGAAAGAAATATTGTACTTTTTACTCCACTTCATTCATCTGTTCCAGCTTTAGTTACTAGTTACTTTAGTTACTCTGCTACATTCATCTGTTACAGCTTTAGTTACTAGTTACTTTAGTTACTCCACTACATTCATCTGTTACAGCTTTAGTTACTAGTTACTTTAGTTCCTCCGCTACATTCATCTGTTCCAGCTTTAGTTACTAGTTACTTTAGTTACTCCGCTACATTTATCTGTTCCAGCTTTAGTTACTAGTTACTTTAGTTACTCCGCTACATTTATCTGTTCCAGCTTTAATTACTAGTTACTTTAGTTACTCCACTACATTCATCTGTTCCAGCTTTAGTTACTAGTTACTTTAGTTACTCCGCTACATTCATCTGTTCCAGCTTTAGTTACTAGTTACTTTAGTTACTCCGCTACATTCATCTGTTCCAGCTTTAGTTACTAGTTACGTTAGTTACTCCCCTACATTCATCTGTTCTAGCTTTAGTTACTAGTTACTTTAGTTACTCCCCTACATTCATCTGTTACAGCTTTAGTTACTAGTTACTTTAGTTACTCCGCTACATTCATCTGTTCCAGCTTTAGTTACTAGTTACTTTAGTTACTCCGCTACATTCATCTGTTCCAGCTTTAGTTACTAGTTACATTACACATTTACACAAAAGATTTTTGCACACAAAACACGTATGTAGTTTATAATAAATATGATGTTGTATTGTTAAGTAAGTAAGTAATAAATAAATAAATAAATAAATAAATAAATAAATATATATATATATATATATATATACGGCCTACTAATTCAGCTTAATGATTGACACAACTGTTTGGATCGTTTCCCGTTTTTCTAAAATGTTGAGGATTTTTCTGCATTGAGCACTTTAACTTTTAATACTTTAAGTCAGGGATCTTCAACAGGGGGTCCGGAATCCTTAGGAGGGGGGGTGGCCTCCAAATTAATTTTTTTAAATTAAAAATTAATGTTTTTTTCAATGAATCCAACATATTATTAGCAAATATGAATCCCCACATGATAGGCTTACTGGCTTATGTAAGGTAGACACTAAGGTAGCCATCCACAGATACAGTTAATCCTGAGGATTTACTGTTTTAAAATGAAAACATTCATAAGGCTCAATAATTTTTTTTATTTTAAACGCTTAGTATTGCATGCAAAAAAGGTATGTATAAAGGCTTTAGGCTGCCCACATGTTATTGTAGGCCCAGTTTAATATGCAACTTCATTTTATACAATATATGTAGTAGGGGGTCCCTGATCCATCTCTCTTTCTGTTAGGGAGGTCCTTGACTTTAAAAACGTTGAAGACCCCTGCTCTAAGTAAGTTTTGCTGATGATACTTAAAAACTTTTACTTAACTTACTTAATTTCCAAAGCAGGACTTGTACTTGTAACATAGTATTTTAACAGTGTGGTATTAGTATTTTTAGTGAAGTAAAGGATCAGTGATCTCTGCTCCCACGACTCTGATCCCGCTCAACACTTTCAGTTCCTGGAAACAGTGGCAGCTGATCAGATTAGTGAAACTACAGAGCTCCATTTATGAAGTCAACCTTGCTTTCTTTCTCTGATCTGCAGCCAGCTGGGTGGGTAAACTGTCTCCGTCGGTCGGTTCCCACATTTATCAAACTGGCTTCAAAGACCGATGGTGAAAAAACGTGACAACAAGTTTTCAGGCTCATTAAAGTTGGTCCCGTCTGTCAAACAGCAAGCTGACTGCAGCTTATAACTAGCGATGGTCAAATGAAGCTTCGCGAACCACGGTCTTTATTTTCTGAGCTCACTAGATGGCGCGCTCGGTTCAAAGAAAAAGGTTAAAGGAACGCCACGCTTGAGCTACGTTACTGGTTGCACAGCGTTCGGCATTCGACTGGTCGTGGCTGTTTTCCTAAGATGGCGCTTTCATGTATACGTGAACGGTACTGTCTTTATAAACTATCTTTTTAATAAACTGTCTGTACACTTACAAAGTCCTCAATGCTTTGGTTTACATGTAGGGAGCCTCATGATGCTACCAGGGAAGTGTGGTGGTATTTTGAGCCTTGTTAGTGGTGTAGAAATAGAGATTTCTTTTCACTTTAGCCCTAACGACTAGCGCTATAAGCTAATTAGCGGTTTGCGCTCAAACTAGTCACATTTATATTAGCATGAAAACATATCCCAGAGAACGGTCGACTCGGTACACGTGTTATTAACCCCTAGGTTCATTTAGCGCTGGATTTCTCCTTTAACATGAAATCTGTTAACAGTGCGTTAAAAGAAAACTTTGCCTATCTGGCAAAGTGCTCCAGGGTTGGTTTTACACAGCCGATACAGCTCAGGTGTGAAAGCGACCTTAGGCCGGCTACACGCTGGTTTCGTGGCGTCTTTTCACACCAGAAACACGTCTGATGTGGCGCTGCTGCTTGCGTTCGTAGGTTTCCTATTGATTACTGCACTCAAGCAGTAGTTTACTTCATGTTAAACATGAATATATACTGATTTGATTACGGCAAAATAGGCTACAAAATATTTCGTGCAATATTTGAAAATCGATAATTATTATTATTACTTTTTTAAATGACATTTATATCTGCATTTATGTCACAGCCTAGAGACTTTCAAACATCAAAATATCATTTATTAATATGGATTTGTGTCAAAACGACATATAAACATCTTTTCGTATTCTATTTTGCCTGGAAATGCTTCCAACACGCTTGCGTCTCGCGTGAAAAATAGGCGTCGGTTCTGTTTCTAGCGCGCACGCTTTTTCCTCGCTCGAGCTGTGCCTGAGACGTGCGTGTCACGCAGGCGGCGCGCAAGCTCTAACCTGTCAACATGGGAGCCGAAATAAAGACGGACACGCCACGCAGCCAGTGTGCAGCCGGCCTTAGGCCGGTTACACACTGGCTGCGTGGCGTGAGCGTGGCGTTTCTGTTGCGTGGATTTCTCTATGTCTTTACACACCAGAAACATGCCTGACGCGCTGCTGCTGCTGCTAGCCTTGTCTGGACACATGGATGTTTCCCGTTGATAAAATGAAATACCATGTTAAACATAAATATATACTGATTTGATTACATCAAAGACAACGTCGGCAGTATTGACGGCAAAATAGGCTACAGAATATTTCGTTCTGTATTGACAGGTGCAATATTAGAAAATCAATTAAAAATAAATTACATTCATATAGGCCTATCTGCATTTATATCAAAACCTAGAGGCTTTCAAACATCAACATGTCATTTGTTAATATGTATGTGTGTCTAAATGACATATAAACATATTTTCCTATTCTATTTTGCCTGGAAACGCTTCCAACACGCTCGCGTGAAAAATAGGCGTCAGTCCTATTTCTAGCATGCACGTGTCTCATTCCGGCAGTGCGTACGCTCTAACCTGTTAACACGGGAGCCGAAATATAAACGGACACGCCACGCGGCTGACACGCTCGCGTGACGCGTCCAGTGTGCGTCCGGCCTTAGTTCCCGCGTGTTGCTGACCTTTGAGTTGAGCGCACACTGCAGCGGCGAGTCTTTGCTCTTGTTGAGGATGTCGGTGCTCGCTCCGTTCTCCAGCAGCACCTGGATGATTCCCTCGTAGCCCCAGCGGGCCGCCATGTGCAGCGCCGTGTCGCCTTTGTCGTTGTGCAGGTCCAGGCGGCACGTTTGGTGGTCGTAGTACACCAACGCCTTCACACACTGACACACAACACACACACACACACACACACACACGCAAAGCGTCGCCGTCAGAGCCCAGAAATCTTTGGACCTCTGGACTCACTCCACATCTGCAGCCGACAACTCTTTTTTTTAATTATCAGTTAACATTAACATAACATTCGATAAATGGCTTATTGTATTAGAGTAAAAAATAACATCACAAGTTACCAAACAAGGTACAAAAGGACGTCAATAACAGTCAAAGTAATGATGCAAAAAAAGAGAAAAGCAGCCATTCCTGTTGCTTGAGAATCAAAATTTTCTATTTGTAGACTAATCCAACGCTTTTGCTTTTGCTAATTGCTAATAAAAAGCTAATTACTGTTACTGTAATGTTACTGTACGAGTAAAAAATACAGCGCTGTTCAAGAGTATTTGTCACACTTCGGTTCAGGATCTTCAAACAAAATTTCATATAAGACGAAGACAAGCTGAGTAAACACGAAATGAAGTTTTTAAATTATTATTTCATTAATTGAAGGAGAAAAGTTGCCCAACAACTGTCCCTTTGTGAAAAAGTAATGGCCCCCAATCATAGCAGCCATTTTGACATGTTTCAGGCAAACACAGGTGAAATTAATAGTTCATCTAGTTTGAAGATCTGAACCAGTAAAGTTGATGAATATCGAAAAATAAATGAAGACATCAGTATGGGGGCTAAAACGTCTCACAGCACATTCAGAAGAAATAAAGTTGAGTTTTAGGCCTCTAAAAACTGACTGAACACAGTTTATAGTCACGCATCCCGTAATGAGCAGCCATTGCTTAGTATTAAAAGGTCAAAAGATAAAAAATAAAAAAAAGGGTTGGGGCAGGGGTGTCTGACGGGGGGTGGAAAGGGGACTGAGTTCCCAGGGCCCTCATGTGAGGAGGGCCCTGAAAGATGCTAGAATGAATAGCTGTGGGGAGGGGCCCATAGAGAATGCCTTTCTTTAAGAATTTTTTTGGGGGCATTTTTAGGCCTTTTATTTTGATAGGACAGCTTGGACTTGAAAAGGGAGAGAAAGGGGGGAATGACATGCAGCAAAGGGCCGTAGGTCGGAACCGAACTTGCGGCCACTGCATTGAGGACTGAGCCTCTGTAAATGTGTACAAGCTCTACCAGGTGAGCTAACCAGGCGCGATAATGCCTTTCGACAGGGCCCAGAATGTTGTGCTACGCCCCCTGGGCTGGGGGCCACTGGACTAATCCATTTATAGTAAGATTAGACAGGATTAGAGCGGGGCGATTTGTTTCCCTAAAAAAATCTGCAATTGTTTTATAAAAAACTCAATTCACGATTCGATTTGATTTCCCCCCCTTCCATTTAAAACAAAATAACTGCGAACTGTAAATATATTTAAAAAAAAATATATTTATTGTATTTAATTAAAGTGCATCAACGTAAACAAAATTGCAAAGGCAAACCCTTTCTCCAAGTGAAAAGTCACTGTGCAGTGTGCAACAAAGATTGTTAAACATCCAAATAATTTATTCTGTATTTGGATTAAAAAAATAAATTAAAAAAATCGATTTTTTTGAAAATATCAAATCGATTTGACCTACCATTTTTAAATCAAATCGATTTTTTTCCCAGCCCTAGACAGGATGTGTGCTCAGAAAGTGAGTGTTTGACTTACGTCCTCGTGTCCGTACATGCAGGCCAGGTGCAGCGGCGTGTTGCTGTTGTTGTCCTGAGCGTCCGGGTTGGCCTTGTAGTGCAGCAGCAGCAGCTGGAGCACAGAAAGCGCATTGTGTGATATTTGTACGACATATTACTGTCATTATTTACATTATTTATTGTCCTAAAAAGGTCTGCCTTGTTTGGTAACCCATTGTTGAACCTGGACACAGCATTTAAATATCCTCTTTAAAATTTGTTGTCCGTAACTTTTAGATATAAATGAACGTCAGTCACATTCAAGCCGTTGCCAAATGAGTTGCTACAAAGCTAATTAAGACCATCAGCTCCACACAACTCTCTCTGTAGTTCTCAGCATGACTATGTTCAGAAGATTGTGGCGTCCGGTGACTTTCCCGCGCAGAAACTCGAGTGAAGATAATGACCTCTTCTGAAGAGTCCATCATGTTATTTTAAATTCTCGGTGTCCTCCTTGGCTACTAGGAAGGCTTGTATCATGTGGACAAGCCGACAGTTTTGTTGTCATTACTTAGGATTCCTCATGGGTGCGACAGAAACTACGCACTATAGCTTTAAGAGTTGAAATGTTGAAAAACTGTTTTTTTCATTTCCACCTCCAGCTGTTACAGAGCAACATGATTCATCGGGCGTCTTTGTGTTTGTGTCCGCCTGATGAATGTCAGTCAGTCCAATATTCTCTCTCTTTGAGCCGTTTGTGGTGTCTGCAAACTCACAAGGGAAATATCAGTCTCTGTAGCTGCTAAATGCTCCGCTATGTTCAACCCTTTCATATAATCTTTCTTTAAATGGGCAAATGAAACGGAGGGCATTCTCATGATTCTTCTGCGTTATGTATCACACACAGTTAAATGCTGTATGTTGTACGAGTTTGTGTGAGTTAAGGCTGCAAGTACCGATTATTTTCAGAGTCGATTTATCGGTCGATTATTTTCTGGATTAATTTACTAGATGTTTGGTCTCTAAAATGTCAGAAAAGGGGGGACATGTGGATCAGTGTTTCCCAAAGCCTCAAATGTCTCGTTTTGTCCACAACTCAAAGATCTTCAGTTAACTGTCACAGAGGAGAGAAGACACTAGAACAATATTCACATTTAACAAGCGGACATCAGAGAATTTTTACTTTTCTTTCATTAAAAAACATGACTTAAACCGATTAATCGATTGCCAAAATAGTTGGTAATAAAATAGTTAATTTAATAGTTGCCAACTAATTGATTAATCTTTGCAGCGCCACGCAGTGTGAGTGTGTGTGTGTTTACCGTGACTCCCTGGAATCCCTTCTGGCAGGCCAGGTGCAGCGGTGTGAGGGCGTGGTAGTCTGTGGCGTTGACCGGCGCTCCTTTACACACCAGCAGGTCGATCAGCTTGGTCTGACCTGCCACACACACACACACACACACACACACACACACACACACACACACACACACACACACACACACACTCGTTAAAATCATCGTTAAATAATATCATCTTTCCTCTCTGTGTGTGTATGTGTAGGTGTGTATGTATGTATGTATGTATGTATGTATGTGTGTGTGTGTGCACGCAAGTACCGATGTATGTATGTGTGTGTATGAGTATGTATGTGTGTGTGTGTGTGTGTGTGTGTGTGTGTGTAGGTGTGTATGTATGTATGTGTTTGTGTATGTATGTATATGCGTGTGTGTGTGTGTGTGTGTGTGTGTGTGTGTATGTATGTATGTATGTATGTATGTGTGTGTATGTATGTATATGTGTGTGTGTGTGTGTGTGTGTGTGTGTGTGCATGCGTGCGTGCGTAGGTATTGTGATAGAAATTTTCTTGCAGCAGCAGAGTTTAGTAAATATCAATGATAAAAATGAATACGATTAAAGACTGTTTGAGAATCAAACCAAAATCTGGTCTTTAAGCATTTATTATATTTTGCAAAATATGAGAATACAGATTCACAGGTACAGTAGTCGCAGTACAACTGAAAGAGCATTTCTAAAATAAAATCTAAACATCACATCATCATGTAATCAAAACCTCTCTTAAGCCACCCCTCTCACTTTATCTTTTAGCCTGGCCATAGTTCAAAAGAGGACATCATGAAAAGTCAAACCATCCTCACCTTCCCCTCTGTCCCTGTTCTTTTCATTAGCCCAAACAATAGTTTATCTCAGGAGGCAGAAACCTACGTAGTTCTCACTGTTGTAAACAGTCATCGGCCTTCTCCACTTCTATCTAAGCAAAAAGACAACAATGTGAGAAGGTTCAGGCTAGTAGAACTAAATAACTCTACTGGGCTATAGTTCACGGTTGCCAACTATTTCACTTGGAGCCTTTTGAATCTACACATGAAGAAGCTAAATCTTGTGGCGTTATAAAACAATCAAACCAATGGTTAATATCATTAAACAAATGGTTAAAATAAAATTTGCCACCACAGTGTGTGTATGCATGCGCGCGCATGTGTGTGTGTATGTATGCATGCATGCATGCGTGTATGTATGTGTGTGTGTGTGTGTGTGTGTGTGTGTGTGTGTGTGTGTGTGTGTGTGTATATATATGTTTGTGTGTGTATGCATGCATGCGTGTGTGTGTAGGTGTGTGTGTGTGTGTGTGTGCAAACACAAACAGCTGCTCACCGCAGATCGCGGCGACGTGCAGCGGGGTGTAACCTCGGTCGTCTCTGGAGAACGGCGTGACGATGGACGGGTCGTTCAGCCGCCTGCGACAGGAAGTCAACAACCACAGTTACTTTACAGAGGCAGCGAATGGTCCGACTGGTAAATCAGAGAATTACCGGAATCAGTGCTTGGGTCAATAAATACAGATTTGAAATGACCTTTTAATGAATAATTGGTCTTTGTACATTTTTTTGAGAACAGCATCAGAGAGTAAAGCAGCTGTGCATCAAATGTTCAACTCCATAAAATGCAGTAAAGTGTGTGTGTTTTATTTTATTGGTTGCCAGAATTACTCAAAATAACTACTTTTCATCTGCAGTTCCTGTGTGCGTGTGTGTGTGTGTGTGTGTGTGTGTGTGTGTGTGTGTGTGTGTGTGTGTGTGTGTGTGTGTGTGTGTGTGTGTGTGTGTGTATTGGGAAGTGAAAGAGCAAACAGCTTTTCGTTCCTGATTCCCTCGCTCTGATGCAACAACAAAAAAATGTAAAATGAAGAAATGAGCTCAAGGAGAAAAGAAAACTCAGATGATTTCCTGGAATGCAGTCTTGATTATGGCAGCTTTGTCTCATTTCCAGTAAAACAAGTCACTCTAGGAGAGCTGCGTGTTTGTAGGTGTGTGTGTGTGTGTGTGTGTACGCTGACCCAGACAGCTGGAGGTCACAGACGTCACAGGAGCAGAGGGGATGACACATCCTGACATCCTCGTTGCTCTCCCCTTCACTCAGCAAACGTTGCACCTCGGCTTCGTTTCCATTGGCTATGTGCTGCGACACACACACACACACACACACACACACACACACACACACACACACACACACACACACACACACACACACACACACACACACACACACACACACACACAAATTAATGGCCATACAACGACCCCTAACTCACACACAGAATCAGTTTTTAGAGTATTGTGTACAAGTGTGCTTGTTGACTGTGTGTACAGGAAATACGTACATTTTGTACTTGGATTTTGCATGGTTGGCTTTTCGTTTATTTGTACAGACCGTTTTTTTTTTTTTTTTTTTTCTTGCACTCCTGACTGCATATCAAGTCCCCCATCTGGGTAATAAAGTGAATCAACTGAACAAGGAAACATCGAGGCACCCCAAACACCAAATGTCTTCATTTGATTTCTATAAGAACAATGTGTTGGCAAGAAGTGGATCCTGAACAGACAACTACAGCTGCAGCAATTCAAAAAAAATTATGTTTAAACATGTTGATAATTAATTAGTAATCGTTTTAAGTAGTTGTGTCCTCTTTAAAAAGGTCCGTTGTGTAGGAATTTCTCCCATCTAGCGTTGAGATCACGTATCGCAATCTCACCTCTCTCCCGCCACGCAGTTTAAAGTACGTATTACAGCTACGGTAGCCTTCACGCTTCAAAAAGCCGCTCTCTTGCTCTTTTCAATCTCCTTTTTTCTTTTTCTGGGCGAAGAAGAAGACTCCTGTTCCTGAAATTTGGATTTTGAATATGTGTCACTGCATGCAAAAGTGGGATTTTCGTCAGTAAGCGGCACTGTAGATTGTCGTGGAACTTCAGGTTTACAACTGTACACGGCAATTTGGCACCGAAAACTGCCGTGAATTGACGGTAATTGACGTGGGCATTGCTTGGCAGTTGTCCCCCCATGACACGCCCTCCCACTAATTCTAGGGGAGGCTTTAACATGTAAATGAAAATGCTGTGAGCTATACAAATGCAAATCTGGGTAGTCAGGTGACATTTTTCTAAAAAGGTATTAACTTCATTTTAAGAAAATCTCTTAAAATAGATCAGGCTCAGTATAGCCTAATTGTAGACTCTTCAATTTTAGCTTGAATTGATTTATTTAATGAAAGTATGCTAGATTAAAGTGATGGTTCGGAGTAAGTTCACCCTAGGGTCCTTTGCACCATGACCTCGAGCCAAACAACCCCCCGGAAGCTTTTTTTCACCTGGGTCAAACATTGGACGAGTTAGCTTTGTCAGCTAAATAGCTTAGTGCAAGAGCTAATGGATTTGTATCTCGTAAATGACACCACTAATAATAGCCTAAATGATACCAAACTTCTACACTTGTACAAATAGGTTATGCACTCATAAAACAATGGATTGGAAAGTTTGTAAGTACACCAAAAGTTTATGTAAATAACACTTGGCTGTTGGCTTCCGCTCTCTGCTGCTGCTGTTGCTGCCGGCAGTTAGACGAGTGCTTAGGGGACGTCTACAAATTACACCGAAAAGAGATGCAACAAAAATATTTATTAATTTAACTTTTTTTTTTTTTTAAGTAATAGCTGTAATATAACTAGCAGGAGACAAGTTATAATTGAGGTAAGTTTGGAGACACTACCTTATTTAATCATTAAATTAATAAATATTTTTGTTGTGTCTCTTTTCGGTGTAGTAATTTGTAGACGTCCCTAAGCAATCGTCTTACTGCCGGCAGCAGCAACAACAACAGCAGAGAGCATAAGGCAACAGCCAAGTGTTATTTACATAAACTTCTGGTGTACTTACAAACTTTCCAATCCATTGTTTTATGAGTGCATAACCTATTTGTACAAGTGTAGAAGTTTGGTATAATTTCAGACATTATTAGTGGGTTCATTTACCAGATACACAGTTGGATCCATTAGCCCCTGCACTAAGCTATTCAGCTGATAACGCTACTCTACGGTAACTCTCCCAATGTTCGACACAGGTGAAAAAAGCTTCTGGGGGGGTGTTTGGGCTCGAGGTCATGGTGCAAAGGACCCTAGGGTGAAGTTACCCGTGTATGTCATTAGCAATGACCAATATTATGTAAAAAAGATACACAAAACAATTTATTTCAACAATTAGTTTTAATCAGGCTTTGCCACAAAAGGTAAAATGTGCATTCCATGATTCATTCAGTCTCCTAGAGCTCAACCACTGTGCATAGTGACATGACTACAGTGACCTTTCTTTGGTCTTGCTCATCCAAGATTGTCTGGTGGAAGACAGAGGCACCACTGTACAGTTTTTTTTGTGGGCTGTAAATTGTCGTTAACTGCCGAAAATTAGGGGGATTTCCGGGCGTTTCCCACTTTTCATGCAGCGTGTGGTCCTCCATGTTTCCTTCTTCAAACTTGCCGGGGCCAGGAAGCTACGATACCCATTAGCAGCACCTGTGAGTTCATCACGTGACAGCGGAAAAGCGCAAGGCGGAGCAGTATGTCCTGTACGTCCCTCACCAGCTAACGTATTTCAAGATGGAGCATGAATATGGAGCGTCAAGCCAATAGGAATACTTGGAATTGATGGTGGTGGTAAATATTCATGAAAAAGGCAACACAGATTTTGATAATGACTGACTAAAAATGTTAGACACTGGACCTTCAAAAAGGCAATAAAAGTCTTCAAACAATCTAAAAATGACAGTAAAGCATAAGTTATGCATAAAATCTACGCCATGGCTACGTATGTAGGTACGTGGAGACACGGACTTACACTGTAGCCTGACGTGCATCTCTCGAATGTAATGAATGTAACTACACGTGGCGACGACGCACGTTGCTCGGCCGTGGCTTGGTAGCGTTGCATTCCCCCCCGACTCATTTCCTGGTTCTCCTTCTCCGTAAACAACATGAGATCAAGGAGAGGTTAAATTCTCCTGCTCCAGATTTCCCACCGTGGTCAGAAAGAACAGAGGAGACCCTTTGGTTCTCTCACTAGGACTCTAGAGTCACTACTCACTCTGAATATAATAGCCGTCACTATCTCACTTCTCCCTCGCTCTACAACACACTCCCCACACACACACGCCGGCTTGACGCACACACCAGCACTCAAGTATAAACTTCAGGCCACTTACGTAGGCTACGGCGAAAGCTCTGCGTGGAGCCTCCGCACAACCCTAAATCACACATAAGGTTGGATTTCTTTCTTTTTTTACTGTTTTCTAATGTTTTATAGAAAAAATGATTGGCAGATTAATCAATAAAGAAAATAACGTCATGCAACTTTGTTGGCCAACATCAATCAAAATATGTATAACAGGAAACTAGTGGAACGTGGATTTCGGGGCCTTATTTAGGTGCCACTTAAATGCCTGCGCTTCTTTCTGATGCTCCAAAACGGACGTTAGAGGCAACCTAATCATCGTTGCACGGGACGCTAGTTAACTCTACACTCGACAGCAGGTAACGTTAGCCTACCGTTAGCTAGTTAACTCTACACTCGACAGCAGGTAACGTTAGCCTACCGTTAGCTAGTTAACACTACACTCGACAGCAGGTAACGTAAGCCTACCATTAGCTAGTTAACACTACACTCGACAGCAGGTAACGTTAGCCTACCGTTAGCTAGTTAACACTACACTCAACAGCAGGTAACATTAGCCTACCGTTAGCCAACAGCTGGAGTAAACACGGTTAAAATGCTGACAGCTAAATGGTGTAAAAGTGTGTCTGTATTTCACTGGAGAGGATTTCAACAACAGTCTGTAGCTGCCGTTTGTAGATGTGTTCATTTGAAATTCGCCTCGCCAGCCTCGTTCTTCATTCATAGTTATTGTAAAATACCCTTTTCCCCATCCAGTGGTTGTTTTTGTCGTTTATCAGGAATTTACTGGTGAAATAAGTTATTGTTATTACATTTTTAATAAATCTTTAATTTTGAACCCCGTGGCCTTAGCAATAAACAAAAATGTGTCACCTTTTTCAGCCCTTCTGAGTTTGCAGGTATGTGAAATAAAATCCCAGACTTTGACAGAGGCTGAAAGAAAGAAAGAATCCTAAAAAAAAAAAATCATATGCAAGTGTCTAAGTATTGCTTAGCAAAGTATTTTCGGTTTATCCTTGCTCCTTTTTTGTAGGCAACACGTGGGGGCAGTTAGAGGAACATCAAACCTCAATATTCAGCCCTAACGATGAGTTTTTATTTCTCAACATGTGAATGTGTGGTAAACTGCTGAGGCATTTGTGGTCCTGCAGAGAGGCGGTTCAGTTTCCCTGAGCTCACCTCAAACAGACAGTGGATGGGCGTGGCAGTGCTCTGAGTCAGCAGACTCATCCTCTCTTTGAACAAGGCCTTGTCGTTCAGCTCCCCCGAGCCCTGAGGCAACACAAACAAACACATGACCAGCTTCGTTAACATTAAATGCTGCTCAGAGATTTTTCTGCATTGACTATTTTTTACTTTTAATATTTAAAGTACATTTCCCTGATGATACCTGCATACTTTTACTTAAATAACATTTTCAATGCAGGACTTTTACTTGTAACAGAGTATTTTTACAGAGAAGTATTCTGAATACTTCTTCCACCGCTGGAAACAACAAACTGGGATGAAAGGAACCACAGCTCTGTTCCTCTGTGTGAGTGCGTGCGTGTGTTCTTGTTTAACTACATTCGTGGGGTCCAATAACCGGCAATACGGTACACTTCTGGGGTCCGGACAGCTTTTTGGGGCCAAAATGCTGGACCCCACAAGTTTAAAGGGCTGTTTGAGGGTTAATACTTTGTTGTATGATTAGAGATAGAATTAAGGGTAAAGGTTAGGCATTTAGTTGTGATGGTTAAGGTTAGGGTAAGGGTAAGGGGCTAGGGAATGCATTATGTCAATGACAAGTCCCCACAAAGATAGTGCCAAGCACAACGTGTGAGTGTGTGAGTGAGTGAGTGAGTGAGTGAGTGAGAGAGAGAGAGAGAGAGAGAGACTCACAGTGTGTGTGTCCTGCAGCTTCCCCAGGTTGATGTACTCCACCGCGGCCTCGAAGGTGCTCAGACAGTAGCTGAGCTCGTCTTTACTGGAGTGGCTGAAGCAGAAGTTCCTGATGTAGCTCAGGTTGGCCATCCTGAGGACAAACACCAAAGTCACTCACCGATGAACTGAATTGAGTTTATTTTGAACATGTCAATTAAAAATTAAAAAGATAAATAAGAAAATGTGCATTTCGGTAAGGGCAAGAAAACCAACAAAAACTAAATCCTAAGCAAACATATCTTTCAAAATGATTGTAAATGATTCAAATAAGGATTTCCATGTTCAAAAAGGAGTAGGAAGAAGATAAACAAAATTTTTTGGACTCCACAAAAAGCTCCTCGGTATTTGATTGTCATGATTGGATGCAACTAATACCTTTTTTAAAAAGGTTTTTAGTAATTTTTCATTGCAATTACAATTTTCAGCAACCCCTCCCCCCAAAAACCCACAACACATTTCTCTCTCAACCTCTGCTGTACTACAACAATCAAACAAAAGAAAATGATATGGCAGTGTCAGAGTAAAGCCCCCCTATTATATGTCTTCTTCTTTTACAAACCGGTCAAATGACAAAAAGTGACTTGATTTAGGAATTGACTTGCCTTAAAAGGTGCAGTAGGTAAGACTTATAAAACTAACTGTCATATTTGCTGAAACTGACCCTATGTTCCAGTAGAACTACATGAAGCAGGTCATTGAAAAAAAAAAAAAAAATCTGGCTCCACCTGCAGCGCAATTTGCAAAAATCCACCGCTCCCTGTTCAGATGCACCAATCAGGGCCAGGGGGCGTGTCAATCACAGCTCATGCACACGCATTAATTCTCCCTTGTGGGGGGAGGGGCTTAGGAGACCGTGTTTGGCTTTAGAAGAAAGGGACTGAGAAGTCGTCGATGTTAAAAAAAATTTGGCTAAGTCCTGGATCTTCACAATCCTACCTACGGCACCTTTAACTAAAGACCTGTAACTTGACCCCAAAAAATAACTTGAGACTTGGACCAAATGACTTGAGAATGACTTGGGACTTGAGCAAACATGACTTGGTCCCAACACTGCTATCACTCCAGAATGAAATATCTCAACTACTATTAGATTAAGATTAAAAAAATTTTTTTCCAGACAATGACTCCTACTGAGGTTTTCTTTCAGCTGCACCGCAAGGTTCATATTTGTGCTTCACACATTCATGTTCCCCTCATGATGAATTGTAATAACTTTAGTGATCCTTTGTGTCATCATCAGGTCAACTTTTTAATACTATGGTTTATGATCATGCTACGAAGCCTCGAAGAGTTCCTATCATGACTGTTGTGGTTTCATCCTTTTTCAGCTTCCCTCCATGTGACTGATGACAAAGTGGAATTACACTACTGCACGTTTACATCAAGGGGGTAAGCTTCGCTTCAGAACTCATACCTCCTATGACGCCATTTTGATGCTACCAAACGATCACCTCCCGTTAGCATCCCAGTGACTGTCATTCATTAGGACTTCACTTAAAGCGAATAACTTTACATGATATGTATGTATATATGTGATATGTGACAACTGATCATTGTTGTAAAGTAACAAGTACAAATACTTTGTTACTGCACTTCGGTTGAATTTTCACATATCTGTACTTGGTTATGTATATTTCTTTACATTACAACTTTTACTTCACTACATTTCCCCAAAGAATCTTCGTTACTAGCAGGAAATGTTTTCGTACGTTGGGAGTGAAAGATTCTTTCTTTTTCTTTTTCTCTGTACTATAATAATGCCACAATAAAGTTCATAATCAAAGTTTTTTTTCCCCTTTTACTTCTATTAATTAAGTACATTTAATAACTCCGCCCATACAGCCGACGTATTCACGTAACGCTTCAGAGGAAAGGACGTGTCATCCCGCTAAAACACATTTGCTCGTTGCCTCTCTCCTCCGAGAGGGGCAAGAGGAGGATTCAAGGAGGCAATTTAAGGGCTATGCAGCATTTTGTTTCCTCCAGACAATGCACAAATTCCCCCGTCCCTGCTCACCAGTTGGGGATTTCGGTCTTCACCAGCAGGTAGAGGATGACTGAGAGCAGGTCGTCCGCACACACAGCCTCTATACAGACTGCAGAGAAACACACTCAGTTAGGTGAAACACTGAAAACACACAAACATAAAACCCATGAGGACACTCTCCCTATGCCCAAACCAAAATGACTAAATTGACCACTTGACAAACATTAATTAGGAGCGGATCGTACCACTCTGCAGGCTGACAGCGGGGGCTGTTGTGGGCCAATAAGATAAGATTTCCAAAGCAAACTGGACAAACAGAATAAAGGCTAACAGAGCAGGTATTGTCCTACACGCTGATCGGATTACAAGGATGTTTAGCGATCACGGAGAGTTCAATCTGCCTGTCCACAGAAGTGACCGGCCGACTGACTAGAGAAGGCTACATCCACAATACTACGTTTTAGTTTAAAAACAAAATCATTTTTGCTACTTTTACGCCTCGTGTCCACACTATTCAGGAGTTTTTGAGCCCCTAAAACAGAGACATTTGGACAAACAACTGCCCCCGTTTTGGTTTTAAAACTCCAGGGTTGCTTTGTAGTCTGGACGGGCACAAACGTAGACCTTTGGAAACGAGGACCCACGTCAGTCAGTCTAATACATTTCTGCTCTTACTTTTCACCACTGTTGTTCTTTCTCCAAAGTATTTTTTGTGTTTTCAACTCATACATCCATGATTTTCAACTGCTGAGTCAACGTCAGACAATGGGCTTCCTGTTTACATCGGCACGCACATGCCCAGTGTGTGTGAATGGCCATGTGATATGTGTTGTCAGACGTGTAAATATGTAAGGAGATTAGTTCTGCTACTGGAGTTAAAGTCTTGTGTGGACATAGATCGTTTTGGTCTCAAAAAGCTGTGTAAAAAATAGAACGTTGTAGTGTAGATGTAGCCACACTTCGCCAATAATCATCAGAAATAAATGTGTAAAAACAGCAGGAGATAAAAAATGGAGGTAAAGAAAAGCATGTGTAGAATTTTGTGATGTTGTGGGTAACTTAAATGACCACTTTTCTTTAAAATGACAGCAGAGTTCATAATTTCCCTTGTTTCTACTTATTTTTAGACCGCAAGGGGACTTCCTTTGACACACTGAGCTCCTCTCTCCTCTCTCTTTCCATCTGTGTGCATCCATGTCCCAGAAATGCTTGTTACTAACTTAGCTCTTATTCCCCAGAGTCCTTTTGTTTTTTCGCCCAGCAGTTTTCCTTGGATTAGGGTGGTACTTAAATCATGGTTGTAGCTGTTGCCGTGGTCCTGCTCCGCGCCCTGCTATGCCCTGTTACACCATGCTACGCTCTGCAACGTCCTGCTATGTCCTGCTACATCCTGCTACGCCCTGCTATGCCCTGCAGTGCCCTGCTACACCTTGCAGTGCCCCTGCTACACCATGAACTACTACAACTACTATTTCTAGTCACTGATCCATTTTCTTTATTGTGACTATAATTGCCACTGTTCATCACATCCCCAACCGGCACCGTCAGACACCGCTTACCAAGAGCCTGGGTCTGTCCCAGGTTTCTCCCTAAAAGGGAGTTTTTCCTCACCACTGTTGCACTAAATGCTTGCTCTTTGGGGGTATTACTGAAACATTTATAAATTACAGAGTGTGGTCTAGACCTACTCTATCTGTAAAGTGTCTTGAGATAACTCTTGTTATGATTTGATACTATAACTAAAACTGAATTGAATGATAGAAGTGTTGAATTGCAGTAAAAATTAAGTTCCACTCTTCAGATCTGGAGACGGAGATCAGAAAACTGAAGAACTGGAGATTTAATGAACAGATATATTCACACACACACACACACACACACACACACACACACACACACACACACACACACACACACACACACACACACACACACACACACACACACACACACACACACACACACACACACACACACACACACACACACACACACACCTCGACTAACACTCACATGATTTTGTCGGCCAATCAATTAGTTAATTTCATCGACAGATCTGTAAAGCAGAGTTTCTCCACAAAGAATCATGAAAAACCACCAATTTAAACCTTGTGTTTACCAACCACGTGTCATTCAGCATGAAAAAGCAATAAAAAAAAAAAAAAAATGACTAACCGTCTTAAAAAATCTTATTTCTACTGAGACCAAAACAACCGATTACGAAAAAGCACACATCTTAGCTGCTAACTCCCCCGGACTGTGAACTGTTGGCTGCTCGTCTGTCAACGGTTATGATGGCTAACGAGGGTTGGCTATCGGTCAGAGAGAAAAACAAAAAAAAACGAAAATAGCATCCCTAGTTTATTATAAATAAAAATGGGTAATGTGAAGAGATGTTAATGTATGTAGTTTAGGGAGGTGCTACACTAAACTACCAGAAGTGCGTGCACACTTCTGACCACCTGTTGTGTACTGTTGGTCTGCAGCTCTTTTTCCTGATTTGGACTCTTTAGTTCCAACGAAGGGAAATCTGAATCTTTTTAATTTTTGAAAAAAACTTTCAAGAATCAACAATAATTTGGAGGCCCCCCCCTGCATTGACTCCTGACTCCCCCGTTGAAGATTGCTGGATTAGTCGACTAATCTACCAGGAGGGGGCAGCTTTAAGAAACAAAGACTCCGACGGTGCATACCGGTGCCTCTGGGGGTCTGGGTGGCGGTCAGGGCGACTCGGCGCAGGCAGAGCAGTTTGAGCAGCGGGGAGGTCTGCTGGTTGAGCTGACTCAGCTCTCTCTTTGCCCGAGACAAGTTTATACTGCAGAAAAAACAACAACAGGAGGAGCACAACATAAGATATAATAAGATCAACCTTTATTGTCCCGTAGGAAATCAAACTAACCCAAATTCCACGTAGGGAAACTACTGTAGCAATAAACTCCTTTCTGAAACTTCTGAAAAAGGTTCTTAAAGTCAGCAGAACTGTTTGACTGGAGTTAAACATGTCACTGAGAAACAGTATTATATCACAAGGCATAATTTCATACTTTGGTCACGTCAAATTAAGAGCTGCAACGATTAGTCGGTCCATTACGCTAATCAATAAAAGAAAAATATGATGCAAAAATGCAAAAAAAATTATATTTTTAGCCTCTCAAATAGAATAGTTTCCTGCACTTTTATATCATTCATATCATTAACAAACTTAATATCTTTGTGTTTGGGACTTTAAAAAACTAGAACATTTAAAGGAATCACCTTGGTCTTTGAGAAACCGAGATGGACAGGGAGTGGATATAAACAGACATATATCATATATCATATGCTCGGACTACCAGGTGCTGCAACATGTTGAACAGACCTGAACTCCGGTTTGACTCCCAGCTCTTTCTGCTGCAGCTCCTGCAGACTCCTGCTGGTTTTGTTGAAGGCGGCGTCCTGTTGACGAGCAGCAGAGCAGACATGAGAGCCGCTCTGCGACACATTACATCCGCATGAAAACACTCCCCGAGTACTAGGGTTCGCCCGATATATATTTATATATACAGGCCCTGGCCAATTATCAGGCTGATTTTTCATAAGATGACTTTTTTCGGGCATTTTAGATGAAGACATGAAAGGGGAGAGAGAGGGGGGGAATGACATGCAGCAAAGGGCCGCAGGTTGGAGTCGAACCCACGGCCGCTGCGTCGAGGAGTAAATCTCTATAAATGTGCGCCTGCTCTACCAACTGAGCTAACCCGGCCACATAAGGCCGTTTCAACACTATCTGACTCTCTTACTGGGTATCACGTTGGAAGTTTCTACTTTATTAAATACTTGCTTAAAAGCATTTAAACAAAGTTTTGTGTTAGACTTTGTAACATTACAAAATCGTTATTTTGACTTAAAGATGTTCCTTTTCACTGTAAATGTAAAATGCATATTGGTTCCAAATATGGGTCATCTGTTTCATTCATTACAAATACTGGCAATATCTCGTCTCTAGACTTTATCCTTGCACTATTGGACTTATTTGCACTACCACCATTACACCCCCTCTCATAGAGCACCTTACCATGCAGACTGAATCACAGGGTCAGTCCCTGCCCTGTCACTGCAAGCCTCTCATGCTTACACATCCCTCAGTACGTTCATGTGGCTTTTTTGATTTCTTATTTAGTATCTTTTCTTTTCTTGTCCATATTATTCATGTGGATTTTCTCATTTTATCATCCTGGTTATGATGTATGTGTATGTTGTGTGTGGTCATTAAGCTACTGGGACATTGAATTTCCCCTTGGGGATCAATAAAGTATCTATCAATCTAATAATCGGTATCTGTCTTAAAAAAAACAGTATCGGTCGATCCCTACCGAGTAAATCAGCATCCAGTTTTTCTTATTTTCACACACACAGCAAAAAAGAAAATCACGCTATCCAGCCATACAGATAAGTAAAATATCCTTTAGTATAAAGTAGCTCCAACAAAACTGTAAAGTATCCAGAGGAACTACAACACAGTTTCTGGAAATTAAAGTTGCTTTAAGTGTTTAAAGAAAAAAAAAAATAAAGTAAGTAAAGTAATTTTCAAAGCTGTGAGCTCCGCAAATAAAACTCTGAATTCTCCATTGTAAAAGGGCAGAGGGAGAAATCTCAAAACTTGGACACATCAAGCCAAAACTATCTGTATGGAAAGACAGAGGCGAGAACATGTGTATGTATAAGATATTTAATAAGCAAGTATACGGTCAGTGTGTTAGAGCAGTGAGATCGCAAACATACCTGACTGGCTTCAAGCGTTCCCACAAAGTTAAAAATTAAGTCATGGATACCATGATGAACGTACATCTGGGATAAGAAGAAAAACATTTCAGTTAACAGAACAGCTGAGAGAAAGAAAAGTTGAAATCACAGAACCGGCATCTGTTTTATTAGCAAAAGAAGTCAGAACAAAGAACCCAACTGAATTATTCATTTATTATTAAAAGGGGATGTTTAAATTTTTTATATATATATATATATATATATATATATATATATATTTATTAAGGGTGGGGGAAAAAATCGATACAGCATAGTATCGCGATATTTTCCGTGGCAATACTGTATCGATACACAGACGCCAAGTATAGATCTTTTACTATGTATGTGTTGGTCAGTTTGTCTGCTTGACAATCCCATTTTGCAGCAATAAAATTTAAATGAGATGAACAAACAGAAATGTATCTTTTTAGATAAAACAGATGTTGAAAAAGTTTCCTTTCTGGGGACATCATTTGAAATTGGGAACAATATCGCAGAATATTGCAATATGTTTAAAATCGCAATAATATCGTATCGTAACATAACAAGTATCGGGATGATATTGTATTGTGAGATATAGAGATATATATATATATATATATATATATATATATATATATATATATATATATATATATATATATATATGTGTGTCCATGAAGAAAGAGGAAGGATATAAAACTGCTAAAATATGAATTCAAGCACCAGAGGCCTGTACTACAAAGCAAGATTTGGCGTTCACAAGGTCACTTCAGGGACAGGGGTTGCAAATTAGTTATGGCTATAAACCTATATGTATGCATGGCATCTAATTTGTGTTTTTATAAAGCAATGTTCTATGCATTTGTCCCTGTCAAATAAACATTAAATAAAAACCCAGGGTTTTGGGTATCATAACGGTGGATCACTTGTTACCGGGTTAAATCGCTGAGGTAATTTATGCTGAAAACCTAAGTAGGTTAAAATGGAGATTAGAGATTAACCGGTGTAAAAGCACCGCCTACTGACCAATCAATACTCGATTGATAATGGCGTCACTGTTCTTAGAAGACTCGGTGTGCGGAGAGAGAGAGAGAGAGAGAGAAAGAGAGAGAAAGAGAGAGAGAGATGCATTCAGAAAAGTTAAAACATTTAGAGACTGACAACCCCATTAACATTCCCTGATAGGTATTTTTATGAAAGATACACATTTTCAGCAGAGGTAATTACCTGTAGGCTATTAGTCGGCTTCTTGAGCTGTGTGTTGCCAATGTCAAACATCGGTTTGAATTATGTTTTTATATTTTTTATTTGCTCTCACGAACGCTTCCCACTGCCAGGGTTGCAACTGAAATAATAGGCTAAAGCAACGACAGTTTATGGAAAGCACCAGTGTAATTATGGTCAGATCTTGGTCCTGACTGATGGGGAAGTGATATTGATAAGCCTTGTAACTTACACATTTACAGCATCGGCTATTTATTTTGCCAGCTTTCCTTCCTGTTTTAGGAAGCAGCGACTGTATTGCGTTTTGCCTGTAAAACCGCCTCGGTGTTCTTCATATTTATGTAGAATTATAGTTTGCTCTTTCTTGTAAAATATATGTGGCTCTGGTAGATGTTTGCGATTGGTCGTGCTGTGCAAACACCGTTTTATGTGAACACATGCGTCGTTAGATTGGGAAACCCTGGGTTGATTGAACTAGTTGATGACCACTGTCGTGACCGCGGTTGTTAAGTTAGGTGAAGCCGGAGAACTGAAATAAATCCAGGGCACGTTGATCTTGATTCGTAGTACGGGCCTCTGGTTTGTCTGTTTTGGACACAAAGCTTAAACCTCTAAATAAAAATATTAAAGCCTCCACGGGCTGCCAGTTAACTTCAGGGTGGGTTTTTTATATTTTGTAATGGTTTAAATGTCTTTTCAGCTTCATCAAAGCGAGTGGGAACGTCAAAAACTAACCTTTCATTCTACGTTTTAAGAATTGATTCGTCTGCGAACGGTGGAGCTGAAAGACACTTAAAGCCCATTTAAGCATTGTCGTAAAATTACATTACAGTACTTGTCATTTAGTGGACGCCTTTATCCAAAGCGACTTCCAATTAAGTGCTTTCAAGTGCAAGTACATTAGCTTTAAATGGATACGCCACCATTTTGTTGAAATAGGGCTTATCACGGTCTCCCCTAGCTGTAGATAGGTGGGCCAACGCATTTTTTGTGCATGCATTGTTTTAGTCCGGTGCAACACCGGCACCCTGCCGCTAGTTAGCTTAGCATAGTGAATGAAATCCTATGTTGCCGGTTAGCATGTTGTGAGTAAAAGTGAGCCAACAAAAGACAAAAAAACAACCTAATTACTTGCTCTGAGACAAAAAATGCGTTGGCCCACCTATCTACAGCCAGGGTAGACCGTGATAAGAACAATTTCAACAAACGGTGGCGTATCCCTTTAAATAATCCAAACTACAAAGAGCCATATGAAAGTACAACTATACGTTTTATTTAGTTTTTTGTTTTTATTATCCAAGATGCAGTCGAAAGATGTGTAGGCTTTCAGCCGTCCTGAATGGGGAGCTCATTCCACCATTTAGGAGATATATACTCTTTACGAAAGACGAAAGGGGCCGAAACATTAAGTATCGTAAATCAATTGTGATGCAGAGTAAGAATGTGCACAATATTCCCGTATCAAGTCTGATGAAATGTGCTTCAGGCTACATTTACACGGCTACATTTTGTTTTATAAGCAGAGTTTTGAGCCAAAAGCGATCTCCGTGCACACACAAGTGTTTTTAGCTCCAGCAGAAGAACTAATCTTTAATCTAAATAAAAATATCTCAACATTCTCGTATACTCGCTGCTGGTAGTTGCCATGGTAACATTAGTAGCTTAGTCTCAGAGAACGAGACGTCGGGACCCAATCAGGCAGAGAAATGTTGGCGTGAGTGTCGGTGTTGCCAAAGGTCTCAGTTTTTCGACCGTTGAGACTGCAACACAACCCGGCAGATTCCAAACCAAAACGGGTCACAAGTGTTTCCAAATGTCTCCGGTTTAATGTAAATGTAGCCTCAGAAAGAAACATCTTTCATTTCCTGAAAGTAGAGAGGGTGAAGTGGATGTGTGTAATAACTCGGAGGGAAGTTACCTCGACCGCCTGTTTGAGAAGCGTCATCTGAAGCTCCTGCTTCGCCAGAAGTTTCTGTAGGAACAGAAAACACACATTCACCAGAGCAGTAAATGCGGAGGAATGCATTCGTTAGTGTTCAGGATGTGATGAAACTCATCCCGTTACCGAGATTAGGCAGAACGTCGAGACGAGGGAGAGACGCGGCAGATCGTATTAGAGTCCAGAGAAAGCTTAACAAGACGTTCTCGTGTCCTGTGGCGTCATCACTGATCTACATGATCGTGCCACAGCTGAGGGGTCAGGGCATTCAGAAGACACCGCTTACTTTGGAGCAGTGTCTTTTTGGCAAAATGTTTTTCAGTTCGCTTTTTCCTCGCTGTTTTTGGAGTTTGTCACCTTTTCTTGAAGGTTTTGTCGTTTGTTTTGACCTATTCTTGCCTTTCTTCCTTACTTTTTTTTACTGTCTTTTATTCAAAGTTTTTTTTTTTTTTAATTAAGTTTTTGTCTCCTTTTTCCATCAGCATTTAAATGTTTTCCAGGTCCAAGGCTGTTGTTTAGTAAATCTATCGCTGACATCGCTGTATTGTTCCTCTTTATATGGACTTTTCTTTTCTACCAAACATTATTCACGCTAGTTAGGGGGTACATGGCTTAAATAAACAGTTCAAAGGGGGTACATTATTGAAAAAAGCTTGAGAACCAGTGCTGTAGACAACCTGAAGGGCACACTAGCACTGCTCCTCCTCCTTACACAAAGACTCACAGATACCAAAACTGACAACGCATGCAACTCTAAACTGGCATGGAGAATTTCAAGTTTTTTTTTTTTTTTTTTTCAGCAGTAAGCTGTCCTCAAACAGTCAACAAAGTGTGAATAATATCAGCTGTAAAGTGGGACAAATTTAATAACTCACAGAACAGGTTGTGACATTATGATGGCCAACTGTCTGACAAGTTACTAACTTCCATTTGTGATAACAAATGTCCTGTGATAACAAACAATAATGTACTTATAAATGAAAGTGATGGGGGACAAAACTTTCCTGCAAAATGTATTCAAATGTTTACAGTGCTCCTCATGAGTTTAGGAACCCATGCTAAAGTTGACTAAAAAGAGGAAGAAAAAAAAAGAAGAAAAAAATCATCTTTTGGAAAGTGATCTTAATGCCTTAAAAATCTAACCTTTAAGGACACCAAATTTCTTTGTGAATGAATAATGTATCATAAATAAATAAATGTTCTTCCTTAAAATACAGGGGGCATAAGTCAGTACACCCCTATGTTAAATTCCCATAGAGGCAGGCAGATGTTTATTTTTAAAGGCCAGTTATTTCATGGATCCAGATACTATGCATCCTGATAAAGTTCCCTTGGCCTTTGGAATTATAATAGCCCCCCACATCATCACATACCCTTCATCATACCCCCCCATCATCACATACCCTTCACCATACCCCCCACACATCATCACATACCCTTCAACATACCCCCCACACATCATCACATACCCTTCAACATACCCCCCACACATCATCACATACCCTTCACCATACCCCCACACATCATCACATACCCTTCACCATACCCCCACATCATCACATACCCTTCACCATACCCCCCACATCATCACATACCCTTCACCATACCCCCCACATCATCACATACCCTTCACCATACCCCCACATCATCACATACCCTTCACCATACCCCCACATCATCATCACATACCCTTCACCATACCCCCACATCATCACATACCCTTCACCATACCTAGAGATTGGCATGGTTAGGTACTGTCAGGGCACGCCCTCATACTCTGCTTCTGACTGGCTAGTAGTCCTTACCTAGCTACTGAGCATGTGCGACGTTGATCCCGACTAATGAAACGCCAAAACCTCCCGATTTTGCTGCTTCACAATAAAAGCTCTTAAATAACAAAACAACGGGGGAATTTGATAGTGAAGCATTTGTGGAGCTTTTTTTTAGCGGCTACTCTTACTGGACCCAGCTGAGACCCGCTGCCTCTGCTGCTCCCTTCCTTAACAAAGGGCGTCTCATGCATATTATGTCATATTCAGTGTAGAAATATGGGTTTCAAGGTATACATCTCTAACCCCAACACCTCCCCGGTATCTCCATGAGTTGGAGGTTGAGTTCTACTCACCAGATGAGAGTCTCTCAGCAGACACTGAAGACATTTAGTGTAAAGACCGTTCACCGAGTCCTGAGTGTGGAGAGAGAGAGAGAGAGAGAGAGAGAGAGAGAGAGAGAGAGAGAGAGAGAGAGAGAGAGAGAGAGAGAGAGAGAGAGAACAGGAGGGCTGTCATCTTCTAAAAGTTACCTTGAATTATTCTTCAGGTTACACTGAGCGTATTGGTCCGAATATAAGATTTTTTTCCCCCGGAAATAAGTCTGAAAAAGCGGGGTCGTCTTATATTTGGGGTCTAGACTTTCAGCTGTTCAAGTCGCTGGTTTTAGAACGTAAGGGACTTCTCCTGTTTCAACAGCCAATAGAGAAGTCAGCTGGTGAAGTCAGCTACAAACTATAGAAATAAAATCATCCCTAATCCATTTTATTTTAATGTTACAAACTGCTGGTAGAAATGACAGAGTTTTAGACGGCGCCTCACCGACCGTCTTATAATCAGGGTCGTCTTATATTCGGACCAGTACAGTACAGAAGGGGAAGAAGAGGAAGCAACAGGATGTGCGTGAGCACAGCCGGTCCTTGCGGTCTTCTAACCAACTGGTTTTAGAAGTGCCGAGGTCAAGGTACAAACGATGGGGTGATCAGGCTTCTGCGGTTGCTGCCCCGAGACTCTGGAATAAGTTACCCCCTGATATTCGCACAACTACAGATGTTGCTCTTTTCAGGTCTGAACTCAAAACCTACCTGTTTAGAATGGGTATTAATACACAGTAGTGGTGTGACAATTTCATCTTCCTGTTTCTATGTAACCTTTTTAGGATTCTACGGTTTTCTACGTTTCATTCTTCTTATTGCAAGATATGTTGTTCTAGCACTTTGGATACCTGCTGGTTGTTGTAAAGCGCTATACATACATTTTGATTGATTGATTGATTGATTGAAAGAGGAAAGCGAGTTAGTCCTACTATGTGGTGTCGGAGTCCCTTCCTCTCGGTCTCTTTGAAGGCCTGACAGAAGCCGTGGATGAACTTGTCCAGTTTCTGGGCGTGGCGGCCCAGGAACTCCCTGACGTCCTCCACGCTCTTCAGGCAGTGAGGGGGCGGCAGGCTGACCTCGGCCGGACTCGGCTCCATCTCCACGGGCCTGGAGATGCACAGGATGCTGTAGCTCTGCTCCCGGTCGTTGTAGAAGGTTTCCTCAAACAGGATGGGGACCGACGCCGGAGCCGGGAAGCCGGACCCCAGCAGGACCTGCCTGTCCTGGATCCTGACCTCCTGAAACACACGACGGGACCAACGCCTCCGGTAAACAGCTACAGTAGAGTTATTCATTGCAAAAGATAAAGTACCTAAATCAGGATTATCGTCATATAAAAACACAGAACAGATCTACAAAACAAGGGTTATGTACTTCCGTTTATTTTGCTGAGAATTGCTCTCTAAACCTTGTCTCTTGTAAAGTAAGTAAGTAAAGTTTATTTCTAGAGCACATTTAAACAAAGTTTAAGCTGACCAAAATGCTGTACTATTTAAACCTTGTGTAAGGTGCTGTATTAACCCTTGTGTTGTCCGACCCGAAGGACAACACAAGGGTTAATACAGCACCTTACACAAGGGTTAAATAATGCCACAGATTTTTTAGCATGCAAAAGACACATACAGTACATGCCAAAAGTTTGGACACACTTTCTCATTCAATGCGTTTCCTTTTTATTTTCATGACTATTTACATTGTATATTCTCACTGAAGGCATCAAAACTATGAATGAACACATATGGAATTATGTACTTAACAAAAAAGTGTGAAATAACTGAAAACATGTCTTATATTTTAGATTCCTCAAAGTAGCCACCCTTTGCTTTTTTATTAATAAGGGAAAAAATTCCACTAATGAACCCTGACAAAGCACACCTGTGAAGGTAAAACCATTTCAGGTGACTACCTCATGAAGCTCATTGAGAGAACACCAAGGGTTTGCAGAGTTATCAAAAAAAGCAAAGGGTGCTACTTTGAATAATCTAAAATATAAGACATGTTTTCAGTTATTTCACACTTTTTTGTTAAGTACATAATTCCATATGTGTTCATTCATAGTTTTGATGCCTTCAGTGAGAATCTACAATGTAAATAGTCATGAAAATAAAGAAACACATTGAATGAGAAGGTGTGTCCAAACTTTTGGCCTGTACTGTATATCTTTCATTATTTGTTTACTTTTGTGTTCTTTGGGGGTAGTTTGCTACAGTATATATTTACTATATAATACATTCAATAAATCTAAATCTACAAAGGCTCCAATAGCTAGCGTCGAAGTTTTAATTAAAAGAATGACGCTCTCTCTTCTTGGCTGCTCCAAAATCAAGTGACTTTTCTAAAACTGACACTGAAACACGAGGCTTCAATCGGCCGTTCCAAACGTTTTAATACAAATTAGCCGACAGGCTGGCAATATTCAATAATTGTGGGATTGGAAACAAATCCCATGACATTAATTATTGTGTGTATCACAGCCTGTTATTACAGGGCTTGGTTAAATACTTGATTCTGATTGGTCAATCACGGCATTCTGCGCTCTGCTTATTCTGAATAACGTGAGCGTTGCCATGGCTGCAGTTCTGATCACTCTGGAGGACACCCATTCATTCGCAGAAAGAAATCTGGTTAATTCATCAGCTGTGGGAAAAAGTGGAGCAAGATCCTGTCCTTCAACCCAGACAACGGCAGCAGATCTGGTGAGCGCCTATCATTACATTAGCGTTACATCTTTATAAACAGTCTTCTATTGTCCGCCGTAGAGACAATAGTTACATCGCGACATTGTGTTTCCAGGTGGGTCAACTGAAGCGCCTGGGCAAGAAGTTAACGAGATGAATGAGGACAGAAACGTCAACATAAATATTCCTGCAGAAGTCCCATTCACCGTGTCTCACTTCACCATCAACGGAAACATCATCGTAATGAACGTCCGTTACTTTCAAGCCAAATGAGTTGCTACAAAGCTAATTAAGACGATCAGCTCCACACAACTCTCTCTGGATTTCTCAGCATGATAGACTGATCTCAAGAAGTGGTGTATGTATGACACACCAATTCGTATGCCATTTTGGCGTGTTATCAAGACGTATAATCGCTTTTTAGCGCGTTTATCAACGCCGTTTGGCCTCCATTGACTCACGTTACCTTGCGATTGCGTGTCAATTTATGCCGTAGCGAGCAGTATGAAAGCCCAAAATGAAAGTCGGGATGGAGGATGGGTTAAACAACAGGACTTTCACCCATGGGACCGGGGATCGTGTCCCGCGTGTCACGTTTCCTAAATCCAACCGTCGCTTTCTTCTGTTCCTAAAACCCAACCCTGCTGTATACAGCGTAGACATACACGCAGATAGCTCAAAATGCGTACAGATAACACGCCACTTGGCTTTAGAAAGTGCCGTGCATGTTTTTTGCGAAGTCATGATGTCACGTTGAGTATGATTGTGAAATGAAGATTGTGTCGTCCGGCGACTTTCCCGCGCAGAAACTCAAGTGTAGTTAATGACCTCTTCTGAAGAGTCCATCATGTTTTCTTATCCTCCATGTCCTCCTTGGCTACTAGCAACTACTTGGATCACAGAAGGCTTGCATCATGTGGACGCGCCGACAGTGTTGTTGGCAATACCTCATCGAGGCGACAGAAACTACGCACTATAGCTTTAACTCTGAAGTAGGCTACAGAGTTTGCGTTGCTATGAACGCGATGTTACAACCGTAGAGAAGGAGCGGACTATTTTAGCTAGCGGAAGCAATACAATTGTTTTAAAAAATCAATAAAAATCATTTTTAAAATCAATAAAAATCATTTTTATATCCAATTTTGTCTCAACTTATTGATTTATTTGAAAAGTAGCCGTGTAATGGGCGGGGTAACGTAGAGTGAGCCGATCATTGAAGCGAATACAAGCCCTTCACCTTCAGGCTTACTCAAGTCCTGCATCGCTCTGTCAGGGTTGGATTTGCTGTAATGACTCGCTCTACATTAACTCTTAAAGACACTGTTGCCCTGGGCGACATGTTTCCATCAACAAACAGTTGCAGTAACAAACAGTGCGCAGGCGCAGAGAGTGGCAGCCTTCTTCAGTAGCTCCGTCCGTTACGTGTCTTTTTAATCTTTTATAATTTTTTATCTTTTATACGCATTGCATAGATATCCCCACCATTGTACACATCTATCTATCTATCTATCTATCTATCTATCTATCTATCTATCTATCTATCTAGTCATTGCATCAGTCAGTCCATACCAGACCTTTGTAATCACTTCACAAATTGTTAACTCTTTACATTTCTGTGAGTGACTTTATGTATGTGAGATATATGTGTGCATGTGTGTTTGTTGTGGTATGGTTGTCTAAGCTACTGGATGCCTAAAATTTCCCTTGGGATGAATAAAGTATCTATCCATCCATCCATCCATCCATCCATCCATTACGGCTGCCTCTTTCAGTTATATGGGTTACTTTGTTTTAAGCAGCACCCACAGGACCTTTTTCCTTTGTAGTTTGTGCACCTGATTTTGTTGATTGACCTTACATTTCCTCAGAGTTTTAAGTGCCTCTGATGAAGCCAAGGTTTATGAAGTGAAGCAGGACGAACCTTTCCATCCACGGTGTGGTATCCGTCCTCAGCAGGCTGCAGGACATAGCTGTCGAACTGAGAGTCCGAGAAGCTGCTAACGGCCAAACTTCCGCAACAAGGCACCAGAACCTGCAGGTGGTCGGCAACGTGGGATACAAAACATTTGATTATTTCCTGTAAACGTATCAACCACTCGGGCGCCTGGGCAGCTCACCTGGTAGAGCAGGCGCCCATATACAGAGGCTCAGTCCTCGACGCAGTGGCTCAGGGTTCGAGTCCGACCTGTGGCCATTTGTTGCATGTTTTCCCCCTCTCTCTCTTGTCTACTAAAGGCTAAAATGCCCAAAAAATGTCTTAAAAAAATTATTTTGTTAACAATTTGGTTGAAAGAAAACCTAAATAGTCAACAAAATAAATAACATGGATGTCCATACAACCATTACTCTTCACAAGTAAACTTTCTTCACTACTTTCATTGAATTTGGTTGTTTTATAAAATTGTATAGCATTTGGAAGAAAGAAAAAAAAGATTAAAGAATGTTGGAAAAAAACAAACAACAAAAATGTTCATCGAAAAAAAGTGACAAAAATGTCGGGGAAACTTCAAAACATTTGGGGAAAAAGCTAAAAAAAAAATATCGGGAAAAGTGACAAAAGTGTCAAATAGTTGATAAATCGGTCAGTTTTTTTCTCGATTAATCGATGACTTGTTTGTTTGTATAAAATGTCAGAAAATGGTGAAAAATGTGGATCAGTGTTTCCACAAAGCCCAAGATGACGTCTTCAAATGTCTTGTTTTGTTCACAACTCAAAGATCTTCAGTTTACTGTCTCAGAGGAGAGAAGAAACTAAAACAATATTCACATTTAACAAGCTGACATCAGAGAAGTTTGACTTTTTTGGTCATAAAAAAAAAAAAAAATGACTCAAACAGTTTATTTGATTATCAAAATAGTTGGCGATTCATTCAAAGGGCCCATGACATGCTGCTTTTTGGATGCTTTTATATAGACCTTAGTGGTCCCCTAATACTGTATCTGAAGTCTCTTTTATATAGACCTTAGTGGTCCCCTAATACTGTATCTGAAGTCTCTTTTATATAGACCTTAGTGGTCCCCTAATACTGTATCTGAAGTCTCTTTTATATAGACTTTAGGGGTCCCCTAATACTGTATCTGAAGTATCTTTTATATAGACCTTAGTGGTCCCCTAATACTGTATCTGAAGTCTCTTTTATATAGACCTTAGTGGTCCCCTAATACTGTATCTGAAGTCTCTTTTATATAGACCTTAGTGGTCCCCTAATACTGTATCTGAAGTCTCTTTTATATAGACCTTAGTGGTCCCCCTAATACTGTATCTGAAGTCTCTTTTATATAGACCTTAGTGGTCCCCTAATACTGTATCTGAAGTCTCTTTTATATAGACCTTAGTGGTCCCCTAATACTGTATCTGAAGTCTCTTTTATATAGACCTTAGTGGTCCCCTAATACTGTATCTGAAGTCTCTTTTATATAGACCTTAGTGGTCCCCTAATACTGTATCTGAAGTCTCTTTCCCAAAATTCAGCCTTGGTGCAGAATTCCAGCCACTAGAGCCAGTCCCACAATGAGCTTTCCTTAGGATGTACCATTTCTGTGTCTGTAGCTATTGAGGAGGATAGAGGGGGGGTAAGGTGGAGGGTGGGGGTGTGGCCTTGAACAACTGTCACTTTGCTTGTTTGAAAGCCATGATGTCTCTCTCTCTCATATGGGTGGGCCAAATTCTCTGGGCGGGCAAAGCAGAGAAAGGGGAGGTAACCTTGCTCCTTATGACCTCATAAGGAGAAGATTCCAGATCGGTCCATCTGAGCTTTCATTTTCTCAAAGGCAGAGCAGGATACCCAGGGCTCGGTTTACACATATCACCATTTCTAGCCACTGGGGGACCATAGGCAGGCTGGGGGAACTCATATTAATGTTAAAAAAACTCATAAAGTGACATTTTCATGCCATGGGACTTTTAATAGTTGACAACTAATCGATTAATCTTTGCGGCTCTAAAATGTTAATCTAATTTAAGTGTTTTCCCTCGCTTTTGTGGAAGACTTAGGTGCACATATTTGGGTTTTAGAGTTTAGGGGTCATCCTTCAAGAAAATGTTACGTTTTTTAATAAAACTATATTCAATTTCACATAAGTTTAGACGGTTATTATTACCATGTCTGTGCCTAAAACGTTGGAAAAGCTAGAGCAGGTTATAAATAAATAACAGTCAAAAAGCTTAAAGACAAAACTGCCTTAGAGTGGTAGGGAAAACCCTGAACTCTGTCATCTTCCCTGATTATATATAAACTGAGAAACTCATTGAAGGGAAAGTGTGGGCTGAGAGGAGGAAGCTGCTGAAACCACAAAAAAAGTACCTTATTGAAATGATCGCTCGACCTGCTGTCAAGACAGAAAGTAGTCTGACAGCTCGATATAAAAGTTTCACTTTGAAAAGGAGTCGCCTCTGTAAACAGTGATGGGAGTACTTGGACTCGAGACTCTTCTCTGGACTCGCGGACTGATGACTTGTACTTGCACTCGAGGATGTACATAATATCGGACTTGAGCATTCATGAAAAAGAGCTCAGACGTTGGAAGACCAGAGTAAAGAGACTCGAGTCTCTATTCTCTGGACTCGCGGACTGATAACTTGTACAACTTGGACTCGAGGATTTATAAAATTGGACTTGAGCATTCATGAAAAAGGACTTAGTCTTCAACCAGAAAGGAGGTGACTCAGCTGCTGCAGCGTAACACTAGAAGAGAAACTTGCAGACATATGTGTGTGTCTATGCACACCTGTAAGGTCTCAGGTTCTATTGTGCGTTTGCATTTTCTCACAGCAGTATTTTCTCCTTTATTTCCGTGTTACTGTATCTCAATTCTGTTTTTTAAATCTCTGAAGGCAGCAAAACAATGACACTGTTGTTCTCATTTAAGCCATGAAGCTTTTAGGTTATTTTTGTGTAGTTTTCGGTTAAACAGAGGTTCCCCTTCTCTGCCTCCGGGATCCCATCTTACACGGAAATTTGCTCTGCCTTTTCCTGGCACCCCATTGCCTACATTTAAGTCTCTTTTTAGACAGAAACCCTCCGCAGTACCAGGCAACATTAAACTGCCAGAAACAAAAAGCCCCTAAATGCAAAAAAGGAGACAGACATCAGATAGGGAATAGTTCCTTATTTCAGAGAATTAGTCTAAAAGGTCTAGAAAAATGAAATCTGGATGGTCACATTTAGCTTATAAAGAAAGAATGATGACCAGCTAATCTGGGAACAAACTTGAAATTGAATTCCACCCAGATTTCTTTTTGTTTTGGCAGCCAGAAAGCAGCACACACACTGAACAACCGGACAAGACAAAAAGTAGACCAGTAGTGTAGTCTACATGATACGCAGGTATACGGCGTACAGCCAATAGGAAAGGTCAAGGATTTCCGTATAGCCTCTTACAAAAGCGCAAGGACAGCGTTGCGTAGCGGCGATTGTTTTGCGACAGAACGTTCACACTTTTGTTCCTGAATTCACCCCGTCTGTGTTGGGAGTCGCTTAGGAACAAAAACCTAATGCTTTAACTAAAGTGAATCACTAAAAAGAGAATGAAAAGCGAATTTACAGAAAGGTAAGCCAGCCCCTGAAGTCATGCTGCCGCTTCGAGGGACACAGCAGTGGATGTTAACGTTACAGAAACTACAGAACATGAGCCGGATGCTATACTGCACGTGGTAACGTTACAGAAAAAAACTTATGGGGTGTCAAAATAAAGGCCGAAAATGCCCAAATAACAATCTTTAAAGAAAGAGAAAGAGAGAGAGAGAGAAAAAGAGAGAGAGAGAGAGAGCTGTTGCTCAATCTGTTGATTATTATCAAAACCAAAACCAAATTTTAGCAAGAAATTACTGAATTATTGTGTTCGTGAACGTTTTGCGACTGTCCGGTCATCCAGAAATCACGCGTTCTGTCACCCATGTTCTTTTGTTGTCCTTTATCCTTTCTGACGGACTGAGACACACGCGCCGGCTGGTTTCAATAAGCCAAATAATCAGGTAACAACAGGTAAGACTCACGATGCCGTGGAGCTCTGCCACTCGGCTGCAGAGGTCCGGTCTCTGCCTCTCCAACGCCACGTAGAAATGATTCTTCAGGATGTTCTCATCATATACAGCCATAAGGAGCTGGAGGTCTGGATCCTGGAGGGGGGAATCAAAAAGAACCATTTAGGGTGCTTTCTCAGAGCTGGCGCTGGGCTCCGGCACCGTTTACCTGAATCGATTGGATTTCGATTCAATAACAATTGGATTAGTAATAGTAACATTTGAATTGCAAAAAAATATATCTTTTGCTTGAAAGAGGTTGTACCATTTTACAAGGTTCCCTCTAACCTGCTGCCTTAATAAAAGTATCAATGTTTACATCAAAGGGACACAAACTGACTGCAATGAGACACCAAATGACCACAGAGACCCAAAACGACACCCCCAAAAATACTAAAATGACCAAAAAGTGACACAACACGACTATAAAGAGACGCAAAATCCCACAAAGAGACAGGACACGTATGGGGAAATTGCTTTAGTTTTATTGAAAAACGTCACATTTTCTTAAGGAAGGACAGCTAAACGATTTTAAATCGGAAAATGTATTTTGTAAACCAAGCCTGAGTCGGAGCAACAGCAATTTCTGTCATTTGTTTTTGCATGAAAAATTAATCGATCATAAAATAGTTGCCGATTATGTTTCTATGGATTGGCTAATCGACGAGTCGACCAATCGTTGCAGCTCTCATGGTAACCCATCCAATAGCTGTGGAGATATTTTAGTCTGGTTTAGTCTCTACTCCAACTATAAATAGATATTAATTAATCAAGTATGGCAGTAGGACTTCTTTCCAATCACAAACACGGGGAAATACTTCAGCCGATTGTTGATGTCTGACGAAAACAAAGCTCCAGAACAGATCGTAGGATTCCTTCAAGTCTCCGGATGTTTTCCTGTAGACATGCAGTACGTGCTGAACAACATCCCATATAATAATATTAACCACTTTGTTCAGATCACCGGCTGAGACTGAAACTATCAGAAAAAAAAAATCCCTTTCAGGCTGTTGTCCAAGGTTATTTTTCCACCATTTGCTGCCAAGTTGGCTTTCATTCAAAAAAAAGGGAAAAGCTTGAAACAAATATACCTACACAAGTAATTATGCATCTTGTTGTACGTTTGCCATCTAACGAACATTATGTGCAACGTAGATATCGTCCGAACCCTACGTGTTATTTTAGGAGGAACATTCAAAAGTCTTTTAGGCCAGTTTTGACAGCCTTATGTGTTCTGGATTACTCAGATGAGATCATGAAAAGAGACTTCTGTGTAGGGGTGCATGATCGTTATCGCAATATCACGCCGCGCAATATTATATCGAAAGTATTACTGTTTCCAATATGTCCTGTTCTGCGGATATGGTCTTTATTTATATATTTTATACTGTCCAACCAGTAGAACATGTCCTGTTCTGTAGACATGGTCTTTATTTATATATGTTATACTATCCAACCAGTAGAACATGTCCTGTAGACATGGTCCTTATTTATATATTTTATACTGTCCAACCAGTAGAACATGTCCTGTTCTGTAGACATGGTCCTTATTTATATATTTTATACTGTCCAACCAGTAGAACATGTTCTGTTCTGTAGACATGGTCCTTATTTATATATGTTATACTATCCAACCAGTAGAATATGTCCTGTTCTGTAGACCAGGACATACATATATATGTAGGTCCTTTATTATTTCTTCATGTTGGACCAGTCCAATATGAACATCCGTTGAAATAAACCTTGTGTCGTATTTGTTATGAATCTTTTTTGATGCGTTCTCCCATAACTTTTGTAGTTTTACACAATATCGATATTGGGATATTCATAATGAATATCACAATATCACATTTTGTCAATATCGTGCAACCCAAATGCCAAGTATTAAGGAAAAGTTTGATGGTGCAACGAGGCAGGCATGCTTGGTACGTTCGGGGAATGATTGTAAAGATTTACAAAGAATATGTTTACGGCATTTCCTCTCCAACTGGGACGTTTCGGGACCGATTGGTGGGGATTTTCTATTGACAAAATACAAACGGCGATACACAGGTGAAGAGCCAATGAGGTTTAACCATTTATCAGCTAATTTAACCAGTAGGGCTGGGCAATATATCGATATCGATATCGGGATATGAGAGTAGATATCATCTTAGATTTTGGATATCTTAATATGGTATTATTGTAAGTGTTGTCTTTTCCTGGTTTTAAAGGCTGCATTACAGTAAAGTGATGTTCTTTTCTGAACTTACCAGACTGTTCTAGCTGTTCTATTATTTACCTTCATCCACTAAGTCCTTAAATTGTTTCTGGTGATTATTAATCAAATATGTCATTGTGTAAATAACTTTTTGTTAAAGCACCAATACTCAACCATACAATATCGTCGCAATATCGACATGGAGGTATTTGGTCAAGAATATCGTAATATTTGATTTTCTCTATATCTCCCAGCCCTATTAAATAGCTCACATTACTGTGTTGTGTCAACAGTTAACTTCATTTAATATTGCACCAAAACAAGTTCCTTCCAGAGACTATTTAGCAGAGCCACCGTCAGAAATGCAAACAACCCACATCGGTTTATTCTTCTATCCCAGAATGCTGTGCGGACTAGCCGAACCCTCCTCCGCAGCGTTGTGGAGGAAGGTCTGGCAATGCGAGACTTTCAAATACGTGTTACGTTGAGCTATTTCAGTTTAGCAAACACACATTTTTAACACTTTATCCAATTATTGGCCTTCGCCACAAATGGACAAACAAACCTCATTCCAGATGCACCAAATTCAAATAACTCTGTAAACACCTGAAACATCTTAAATCCTACACAAAGAAACACAAAGAAGCTACAACATGACCATAATAATGTTATAGAAGAATATAGAAGTAACTTAATTTTGCATTTACTGTTCAAAAGGTCCTCTGATTATGAACAAGTTTCTTCTGTCTGATCTGATCATTACTAATACCACACTGTACAAATACTCATAATGCAGGATGTTTACAAGTAAACGTAAGTACAAGTATGTAAGTATCATCAGGAAAATGTTCTAAAAAAAAAAAAAAAAAAAAAAAAAAAAAAAGTATTAAAAGTAATCAATGCAGAAAAACCCTCACATTTTAGAAAGCGTAAAGGATCCAACCAGTTGTGTGTTTAACTGTCTAATCATCTCAGCTGGACTTGTAGCCGTTATATTGTTGGCTAGTTTACTTTATCATAAAAAACATCAGATTTTATAAACTACATTTGTGAAGTAACTAAAGCTGTAACAGATGAATGTAGTGGAGTAAAAAGTCCAACATTTCTCTCTGAAATGTAGCTGAGTAGAAGTAGAAAGTGGCGTGAAAAGAAAAGACTACATGTAAAGTACAAGTACTAGGGCTGCTCGATTATGGAAAAAATAATAATCATGATTATTTTGGTCAATATTGAAATTACGATTATTTAACACGATTACTCAATAACAGTTGGATATAATGGATAGTGTCCAGGCTATAATCTGTTAGTGTCCTTTCTATCTCACAGAAAGAGTCTTTGGATCAAAATAACATCCTTTTTGCTACTGTGAGTCGGTTCAGCTTTACAGATATCACACATAACGTTACACAGCTAATGAACAGTTCCACAGACAGAACACAATGGGCATCAAGTACCTTACATTTGTACTTAAGTACAGCTGATGAACCCACCTCACCCCGCTGCTCCGAGACCAGCTTCATCCTCCGCCAGCTCCAGACAGTCAAGACTAACTGGGAACCCGTCCAGCAGACAGACAGACAGACAGACAGACAGACTCCCGCCTCATGTTGTGCCGCTCAGCTGGGATAAGTCACACTACCCATGGTCCCTCGTGACCCTACAAGCTTGAAAGGTATTCAGCGGTGTAGAGGAATGTCTGTCCCCCACCCACCCACCCCTGACCCAACAGGCCGTTTCATTACACACTTTAGATTAGCGTCACTCAGCTGACGTCTTAGCCTGAAGCTTAGCATGTGTGAACACGGAGAACAAACAACCAACAGTAAGGAGATTAAAAAAGGTCAAACATCCAAACAATGTTCCCTGAACACAGCAGGGCTGGAAAAGCATCAATAGATTGATTTGTTTAAAGATAATCAGAGTTTACAAATCAACCCTACACTTTCAGGACGTCCCGATGATATGATGCTAAGGCCATAGGCGTAATCAACACCCCCAATAATCAAAACTGGCCAGTGCAAGGTCTTAGTCTATATCCTTCACGTTCCACTTCCGGGAATGGTCCTACCAGACTCTGGTCCACTAGCCGGGTCCTACCAGACTCTGGTACTCTAGCCTGGTTCTACCAGACTCTGATACACTAGCCGGGTCCTACCAGACTCTGGTCCACTAGCCGGGTCCTACCAGACTCTGGTACTCTAGCCTGGTTCTACCAGACTCTGGTCCACTAGCCGGGTCCTACCAGACTCTGGTACTCTAGCCTGGTTCTACCAGACTCTGATACACTAGCCGGGTCCTATCAGACTCTGGTCCACTAGCCGGGTCCTACCGGACTCTGGTACTCTAGCCTGGTTCTACCAGACTCTGATATTCTAGCCTGGTTCTACCAGACTCTGGTACTATAGCCTGGTTCTACCAGACTCTGGTCCATTTCATTTGTCCAGAGAGTCTGGCCTCTCTCCATTGACAGTGTTAACTTCCTTGAAGGCAGGTACTCTGTTGAAGTTTAAAACTATTGGATCTTCCCAGATCCACTCTGGATCTGCCAGAATTAATCGCTAACGTCTTGTCGTGACGTCGGCTTAGCATCGCTAGCATTAAGTAAGTCCTTCACCACTAACGGAGCGAGCTGGAAAATCAAACTGTTCCCGAACCCCCCGTGGGGAAGGTGGCCACGACATCATGGCCCCCAACACGACTCAGCAAAGATTGGTCTCGCTCGGGCTTTAACTTCTGGATATTCGGCAGCGTTGCCACAACGGACCGAATGGCTTCGCTTGCATCTTTCTCCGCCGCCGTTACAGAACTACAACACACAACCTCAACGTCATCGTTCTCAGCCACTCCCTCTGGTCGCTGATTGGACCGGTTAAGATTTGGCCGGAGAAAACCCAACAATATACCGCAAACCCAGAAGGAGTACTGAAGGAAAATGAAAATTTAGCGGAATTTAGAGCTGCCCGAACCCTGACGGGACTCGACCGGTTTGGTCTTAATTTCTATCATCTTACACGGGCTCGGGCCGGGCCGGGCTCAGGGGTAAATGAGCAGTCAGGTGATGCGTTTGGATTAGCGCGAAAATGGATGCTGAGGAGGTGAAACGGAGGCTGGCCTCTGGAGGATTTATTTTATTTCTTTGTTCCAACTTCCAAGTGGCCGATAGCCGACGTTAGTCACGAACAAATGATGTTAAAACATGTATAAATGACTCGTTCTTGACGAAAGAGTGCGGCACACAGCTCTCCCTTTTCCGCCGAGTGGGGCGTGTGCCCGCTCGCGGTGTGAAGCGTGGGTCCGCGCTATTTCCTGACATGCGCTCTAATCACTGCTTAATAGACGGCCTTTTGTACAGTCGGGCTGTAAACGGGTTCGGACTTTTAAAAAGCTGTCAATCAAAACGTACTTGTCGGGCTCGAGGCCGAGTTCTGTCCTTTTCGGGCCGAACTTTTAAGGCCCGATTACAGCTCTAGCGGAAGTACGTAGGAGGGCGGAGCCAGGCCAGAGCACGTTTTCCTCCCATCCCTGAATGCTGTGTGGAGTACACAGACAGTATATAATGGACCCCGTGTCTCTGGACGGAGACCAGTGAAGGATATTAGAAGCACTTTTCCGGTGATCTCTTGCTTTACTGAGCAGCCTCCAACTGAGCTTGAAGACGTAGATGTGACGTGAGCAACGTGTCTGAAAGTGTGAAGTCTTCTGGTAGCTGTGCCAAGAGAAATCTCAATCATTCCCAATCTTACAGAGACGGAGAGTGTAGGTATATGTAAGGAGATAACATAGACACAGGCTAATTATTGCTAACTAACATGCTAGTTAACATTAGTAATTAAACCTAAACAGCTAATGTAAGTCCAAACTGCCTGAGAGCTTCTCCTGTACTATACGGTAATTCCTCTACTGTGTGACAGTAAGTCTCGTGGTTTTGACCCAATCGTTAGCCTATATTTATAAAAGCGTCTGCTACGGAGCCATTATGTGAGCTACGAGGTAATGGAGCCTTTTATACATTGTCGTGTTTCTTTAGAAATAAACAATGGACAACTAGAGTCTTTAAACGCTTCAGATGTAAAGTTATTCTCTGTCAAAGTGACGTCAAAATGAATGGGAGTCAATGGGATGCTAACGGGAGGTGCTCTCTTGTTAGCATCAAAATGGCGCCATAGGAGCTACGCATTCCAGACGCTCGCTTACCCCCTTGGTGGACTAGCCAGACTCTCCTTCAGCGCGCTTTGGAGGAGCGTCTGGCAAAGCGAGACTATGGCGCGCTCTACATTTTTACTTTATTAAAAGATCTTCTTCCATCTCTTTCTATAGTTAACTTATTACAGACACAAACGTTCACACTCTCACATCAAAGCAAAAAAGCATCTGACTTGTCAGATGTCATAAGGTTGTGAACGTCATGATACTGAGATTAAAGTTGACCGCAGATCAATCACATGAAGAAAACAGAGTAGACAATAACCAGCGAAGGTGAAGAAAAGACAACAAGAATCAATAAAACAGTGCGCAGATGGCAGAGAAGATGAAATGAACCGGGTGAAATGGAAGAAGACATCACTTCTGCTTTCTCTGGATCAATAAAAAAAACCTTTCAGGAGATGAAACCACAGCAGATGAGGTTTCACAGCTTTAAAAAGGGGACCATCACATCTTTCTCCTAAGGTTTGATGCCGCCTTAACATACACAACATAACTCTCCAGACCTGAATAATAAAACATAACCAAGAAGAAAAGCTAAGTATCCACCTTTGACCTATAAACCACATATCAGACTCTGAATCAGACGTCCAGGTGTGGAGGCATTTAAAACAAAAAAGGTTTTCAAAATCAGAAAAAAAACAAAACTTCTACTGACCTTTAAGACAAAAACAAGGATGTGTCAAGCTAGCCATCGCGAATAATGAGATTTCCGTGGACGTTTTCTAAATAAAATTGTTTTCCTAAAGCCACAACATATGTATATTTTGGTTATTATGATAAAGACCATCCAAAGTGCGACATGTAAGAGTGTTCGTAAGCCTTTAGGTTGAATATCGTTGCTGTATTTCAGATGCGTGTAGTTTGATAGGCTACAGCGCCGAGGCTTCTTTTGTCAAACCAAACTCCATTTAAAAAATCTGGCATTTTAATGTTTCTTTGTTTGCGGACACACGGACAAGGCACTAATAATATAAATCCGATGTTCAAGGAATCGTTGGGGTATTTTAATAAGTTCGGCCAATTTATTAGCCTTCTAACACAAGTGAATTCAATTTAATAACATCTAAAGTGTTTTTTTTTGCGTTTATATTTCATCAATGCTCAATCTCTCCATCCATTGTGCAATAAAATATAAGTGGAGGCTTGTTTGTTTTTATCGAAATGCCTTTTAGTATAGAATGATTTGAAACGATGTTTAATAAAGTATTTAATCGTGTTCTTCAAGCACAAAACTTTTAGAGGCAACGTTACCTCTGGATTAATTTTCACATTATTTGAATGGAGATTGGTTTGGCGTGTTCGGCTGTGGGATTAGCTAGCTATAGCTTTTAAAACAGCGGTTTCCAACGCGCACCTCACAGGTGGCTGGGAAGAATTCGGTATATTTTGCTAAACGAACTGCTTATCAAGCATAGCCGTTTGGTCAGATTTGTGAATATTGACAAATTTGGGCTTCGTACGTGACTCAGGCTATCCTAGCTGGGCGCCGGAAGTTTTAAAATTAGCCTGCTAGCTACAAAATAACAATACCCCCAATATAAAACAGTAGCCTAATAGCCAGCATATCTAACGTTAGCGTTAGCTCATTAACGTGTTAGCATGGCCAACTAGTAACCCAGCCGTCAGCTAACAGACGCGATAATTAGTTGAACTGTACCTGTTATTAGAGAGTGCCTCAGGTCACCCGGGCTTTGGCATGGCAGACCAACACCTAGAGCCGCCTGTCAGAAGATGTTTACGGTCTGGGATCAGCTGGCTAGCCCGCTACAGGACCTCAGCCTTTCGTCCGCCGGGTTGCCAGACATCAGAGAGGAAACACGTAAAACAAGCTGTCAAAATAGTCGCTTTTCATTGCGGAGCGTGTCTTTTTTTTTGTTTTTTTTACATTACCTCTAATCTTACTAATGTGCAAATGTAGTGGTTACACGTCGTACAAGTAAAAGTAGATGCGTTTGTTTCTCTGGTTACTGGGAAACTTGAACTGGCCTAGAGACGCTACTAAAACGGGTTCACTGCCCTCTCGCGCCCAGAGCGGTGTATTACATTAGAGAGAAGACTGAGAATCATAATCAGCTTTTTTTTGCCAGGTATGAGGACACATACGAGGAATTTTGCTTTGGATTATACAATGCTCACAATGTGCTTACTCACACACAACAACCAAAACAAACAATTTATACACACTATCAACAGAAACAATATAGACAGGTAGAGGCAGCAGTGCAATGAAGAGTGCAAAGTCCATCCATCTTCGTCCGCTTATCCGGTGTCAGGTCGCGGGGGGAGCAGCTCCAGCAGGGGACCCCAAACTTCCCTTTCCCGAGCAACATTAACCAGCTCCGACTGGGGGATCCCGAGGCGTTCCCAGGCCAGGTTGGAGATATAATCCCTCCACCTAGTCCTGGGTCTTGTGCAAAGTGTGCAGGAGTAAATTATTTTTATAATTTATTTTAATTATGGAGCATAGTGCAAAGGGTGCTGGAATAAATAAGTACTATGTTATTATATAAGTATTATATTACAATAAGAACAGCTCTGAAATAGAGAATGATGAATAAATAAGTGGAACCAGTAAAGGTGCTGATATTAGAAACAGTGTTGCTGGGTTATTGCACAGGACTTGCACTTATCCACTTTTTAAAGGGATATTCCACCCGTTTTACACAGGTCAGTTTACTCGTCAATAAGACTATTTGTAGTTGTGTGATGATGTCTTCTGTGAATTGTGGGGGAGCTGACATGTTATCTGAAGGGTTATCTCATTTTAGGATTGGAGACAATTGACAGAAATAAAGTGCCTACAAACCGTAGGCAACAAGTTTCAATAATGTGACGATTTATCAGGAAAGGTTTAACTAAAATGTGTAAAAGGTTGCATTATGGGCAATGTTAGATCCAGTGTGTAAAAAAAAAAAAATCACTTAAATGTGGTGGAGCTATTTTATTTATTTATTTATTTATTAGCTATGCTTGGACCCATGTCCCATTCTCCTCCCCTCCCTGTGTTTAGTGGACAGGAAGTGTGTCCCATTAGTTATCTTCCCCCCTCCCTGTGTTTAGGAGTGTGTCTATAATCTGAATGTGTTAATGTAGTCCATCAAATAATTATGTAGTTCATTAAAAAGTACAATATTAAGCTCTGAGATGTAGTGAAGTAGAAAGTAGCAGAAAATGGAAAGACTCAAGTACCTCAAAATTGTACTTAAAAACAGTATCTGACTAAACCTACTCATTTGCACAACAACAAACAGACGACCCCTTTAAGATCAACTGAACAAATAATTTCCACTTTATTGGATTTACAAAACAAAAGTAACATTAAGACAGGATTACACATACCTGCAAACTCAGAAGGGCTGAAAAAGGTGACACATGCAAAAGTATTCACCCTTTGGACCATTTACTTTCTAATCTTGTACCAAAACTATTAATTTTAAAAAGAAATTCAACTGAACAACTTCAGTGGGAAGTTCCACCGCATGCAGAAAAAAAAAGGTAGTGTGCCGGGCATTGAACAAAGCGGCCAAACGGTGGAATTACAACTGCTGGCCAGTCACGGGATGCCCTCTGGCCCAAAAAAGCCTTTCCCCATAGACTTACATGGCTAAGGAGACGTCTGTAAATCAGTGGTACATTACTTTGAGCGCTACAAACCTGGCTAAATTACTCGTTTCACTATCAGAATTTTTAAATTACATCTTCCTTCCACTAAGCGTGGATGTGTTATTTGTTTTAGTCTGTTTGTGTTGGCCTACTATTTTCTTTCCCCTTATCCCCCTGTACTCATGTTAAGAGAAATCTTAGTCGACTAAGACCAAAACGGCCGATTAGTCGACCAATCGACTAAGAGGTGGCAGCCCTAGTTTTGTGGTTCTATTCTACGTGAGTTCGTGAGATCTCGTGTTGTCCTCGTGACTTCAGCTGTCAGTCATGGCCGCAGCGGTGCCGCAACAAATCCGGACCTGGTTACTTTTACTTTTTGCATTCAGTGGAAATCCGGGGTTACTCTATGGGAGGCACAGTGCGGAAGCAATGCTGATCATCCCGGTAAGTTTTGGCTCCATGATGGCTTCCTGCGCCACTGAGCAACTCTCAAAGGAATGAACGGAGCTCCGCCTCGAACGCTGTATCCGCGCCCAGCATCATGTAAACAAACCAAAACAAAAATACTTCTAATACGTCCCTGGAACAAACCCAAGTACTTATGAGGATAGTAAAAGGTTTTATATATGTTGCATGTTTTCGCAGGTGGTTCTACTTACATTTAACTTGAGTCTTTGTCGTTATTTGATAGCCACTAATACAAAACCAAATTTGAACGGCGATTTTGATTACAAAACAATGTAATCAAGAAATTATATTTTAGCCATTACGTTTTGTCTCATCTTATTTAAACATTTGTATTAGTTATAAGTTTAATTAATGAATCTAAACATCTTTCCAAAAGTCAATGAGTAATCGTGTTAAATAATCGTGATTTTAATATCTACCAAAATAATTGTGATTATCATTTTTTCCATAATCGAGAAGCCCTGATATGGAGGTTACCCGCTGGTAAAGCCGGCATCCCGGTCGGCACTATTAACGTTGAACACTGCGCCCCGGTGAAGTTACGTTATGATTTATCTATGCATATCCCCATAGGAAAATGTATTGCATGTTTTGATGTTAGACAAATTATGTGAAGGAGCAAGCATCTTAAATGCATCACCTTTTTTACTATGTGAGAAACTGTGCATGTTTTAATGTGTATTTAACATTTAAATGTTCTGAGTGTTTACTGTTGTGCCGAGTGCAAAGGTATTCTCTATTTAGGTTTACTCTGGTCGGGTTAGGACAGTCCAGGCCTGTATTAACGTCATTAGCTTTAGGGGCTGTCAATATCCCTCCAACCTCACACGCAGGAAAAAGACGGCTTGGAACCAGCGGAGGCTCCACGCAGAGCTTTCACCGTAGCCTACGTAAGAGCGTTCTGTGTGTGTGTGTGTGTGTGTGTGTGTGTGTGTGTGTGTGTGTGTGTGTGTGTGTATCTCTTTAAGAGAAGAGCAGGGCCGGCATGTGTGGGTGGGTGGTAGAGCGAGTGAGAGAGGGACGGTGATTAGCTTCAGAGCGAGTTCTGACTCTAGTGACAGTGGCTGAATCTCATCACCCTTATCTGATAGCTCCTCGGCTGAACCAGAAGTTGTTCTGTCCCTCTTTGGTGAAGCAGGTCTCAAAGCTCTTATTTCTTCCCCCGAGCATCGAGGAGCGATCATCGAGGAGCGATCATCGAGGAGCGATCGAGGAGCTATAGGCGAGGACACACGAGAGCAGCCTTCCCAGGAAGTCGTGCAGCTTAAGGAGTTGCTAACTCCGCCCAAACAGCCGATGAATTCATGCAACGCTTCAGAGGAAAGGAAGTCTCATCCCTCTAAAGCCCTCGTTTCTCCCGGGCCTCCTCGGTGGGAGGGACTAAGACGCGAGGGAAGGAGGCAAGTGGAGTAGTCGGGGATTGCAATTTAAGGACTATGGGACGTACCCATAGTGGGAGAAACAAAATGTCTAATTTCTGACCGCGGTGGTAAATCTGGAGCAGGAAAAGTTAACCCTCTCCTTGATTTCATGTCGTTTATGGAGAATGAAAACTGGGAAATGGCGGGGGGTGGTTGTGGGACCCAGTCCACTTTTCAGCTCATTCTCTGTAATCGATGCAGCATAAAAGCACGGCACAACTAGCACGCCAGCCAGCTGGTATTAGCTGGCTAACGTTAGCTTGCTAACTCCACCTTAAGGTTAACCCGTAGACAAATTAGCCACTTTCCGACTGGATCAATTTGGGGATTTTTAAGTTCCTCTGGCTGCAGGTCCTGTAACTCTTTCAGCTCCTACTTCAGGTCAGGGTCTTTTCGCTGTTCCCTTCTCAACATCGGGACCTATAGGTCAACCAGGGTCGGGTTTCCGGTACAGACGGACCAACAACGGGACAATTTTAACAATTTTCTTCTACTCATTCATCACTAAATTCACTTTCATCACTAAATTCACTATCGAATATGGGCAGTCTTGTGAAAATTGATGCCGAATTGACAATTTTCTTCAAAGTTTTCAGAGGTGAGAAGCTCCATGAAATGAGGGGACAGTCGGCAGGCGCCTGCCCCGGCCGCTAGCTCGTCGCTCGGCCATGTCCTGCTCAGAAACCCCGCCGTCAGCTGGTGGTCTCTCAGACCGCGCTCGTAAATAAGAGGCTTTTATTTGGCCTTTGACGATTCGTTTGTTTAACACATGTCCATCATAAGATTAACGGGAACCTGTGATCAACCGTCTTTTCGGAGTTAAACTCCACAAGCGTGCCCTGCGGACTTGACAGACAGACAGACAGACACACACACAGAGGCGGGGAAGAGAGAGATACAGTTTTTCTTTGGGAGACTTGTTTAAATTATGACAAATATGCCATATAAACAGATTTAGTATGTAGTTCATACTTTTTTGGTGTATTTGTTTTCTGATTTTAATGCTGTAAAGACTGTTGCTGTGCTTGAATTAGGCTACTCCCTTACCCCTCCTATAGTCCCTTTGGCCACCTGGCCAGTGCGAATGCAAATTACAAAAACGGTTTTGGGGCAGAGTAGTTAGTAGAAGCGCTCAGAAGTGGACTTTTCCTATAATATGTTCCTGTAACTACCTGGTTGGAAAGCGGCTATTGTTCATAGAAAACGAGCCGAATGAAGCGGTCTCTTGTGGCGATAGCAATGTGCTTTGTGTTGATGAAGCATGAAGTTAATTTGACTCACATTGCAATTTAACAACAAGTAGAACTATTCAGAGGTTATTGGGCCCGTCCACTTTAACTCCACATACTGTTGTGTTGATGGAGTTTATTGTCAAAACGTTTCTTTCTTCCGGGTCGACTATTAAACGAACAGCTCCGCCAAAAACGTCACCGCATTCAACTTGGACAACGTTCAACTTATCAGTTCTGTCAGCTCATCGTCCTGATATCAAACATCTGGAAACATTAAAACGGTGAGTGAGTCAGTGTAATAGATATTGACATGTTGACATGTCATAGTAGGAAAAGCACAGGTGTTTGGTGGCGGAGCTGGGTGGAGGGCTTGTCGTTCGGACAGACCGGCCCCCACTGCTAAAAAAAAAAAAAAAAAAAAAAATCCTTAACGAAACACTGAATAATCAAAAAATGACCGGAATATGTCACCAGATATTAAGATACTATCTTTTCTGACAACAATGCTGAAGCTAATATTTTCTCCTTTATAATTTCCGTTTCGTCAGGTCATGCTCTGGTTTATTGGCATTTCTTTGAAAAGGAAAACCCCGACTTATTGGGACTTAGTGTCTTATTCACCGTATCCTCCCACAGATCCTGGAGGTAACCGGCTCCATCTAGCCTAGCTTAGCACAGACCCTGGAGGTAACCGGCTCCACCTAGCCTACTGCTCCCAATAAGTGACAAAATAACACCAACATTTTCCTATTTAGTTGTTGTGATTTGTATAGTCACAGCCTGTACAAATAACAAGGTCACATGAGACACAGCCATCTTCTAACGTATACATACTGGGGACTATATTCTCATGCCCCGTGTTGAGGAGCAGAGAGTTCTGCGAGCAAATCACTCCGCCCAAGTAGCAGAAGTAGCAGTGCTTTGCCTTCTGAGAATATAGTTCCCAGTATGTATACGGTTAGAAGATGGCTGTGTGTCATGTGACCTTGTTATTTGTACATGCTATGACTCTACAAATCACAACATGTAAATATGAAAATGTTAGCGTTATTTTGTCACTTATTGGGAGCAGTAGGCTAGATGGAGCCGGTTACCTCCAGGATCTGTGCTAAACTAGGCTAGCGGTGGGGGCATCAGACAGAGTTACGACACGCACAGAGATGAGTGGGGTATGTATGGACTCATCTAACTCTGGGGGATACGGTGAATAAGACAAAGTCCCAATAAGTTGGCGTGCTACTTTAAACCAATCACAATTGTCTTGGGAGGTGCTAAGCACCGTAGAAAAGCCGTGGTTCCGCTGCAAAATAGCCCCGGAAAGAACTTCTTTTGGTGAACATGTGTATGTTTAAAAGTTGTTTTAGTCGTGCAACAGAAAACTCAAATTGGACGGATAGTCTAGCTAGCTGTCTGGATTTACCCTGCAGAGATCTGAGGAGCAGCCATAGTCCTCACAAATCCACCGGAGGTTAGAACAGAGACAGAGGAAGGAGGACGGAAGGTCAAGGATGTAGACTACATCACGGCTAATGTAGTAGGGATGGGCATTTTCAGTCATTTCAAATATTCATGTGCTTGCATTAAATTATACATAAATTATACATAATACTCAAGTTAGTTACTCACAAAAACAAATTATTTATTAAAAATGTAATAACAATAACTAATAACTTATTTCAACAGTAAATTCTTGTTAAACGACAAAAACAACCACTGGATGGGAAAAGGGTATTTTACAATTACTTTGAATGCACCACGAGGCTGGCGAGGCTGAGTTGTTTTTCAGACAGCGGCAGCTACAGTCTGGTGTCAGAATCCTCTCCAGTGAAATACAGACACTTTTACACCGTTTAGCTGTCAGCATTTTAACCGTGTTTACTCCAGCTGCTAGCTAACAGTAGGCTAACGTTACCTGCTGCCGAGTCTACGTGGATGACATTTTCCCCATTCATTCAAAACGGCAAGTTTTGCCAAAAAGCGATTTTGCAGGTATGCCCTTTGGAAATGCGCTGTGAATGAAGCTTGCCCAGACCCACTCTCAGTTACAACTGAGAGTGGGTCTTATGTCAACCAGGCTAGCATTATCCCCCTTTTGTCGGGTAAATTTAGCTACGGTTTAGATTCGGCAGGGAGGAGATATTCGGCACGTACACCGGTAACGCTAACAGAGGTGTAACGTTACGAATGGCCGCTGTTCTGACTCGGGTGCCTGGGTTTCCCGACGGTTCAGTAAACTGCAGTTAGCGTAGCGTATTTTTGGTCAATATTATAATGACAATTAGTTAACATGATTACTTATTGACTTTTGGAAATATGTTGAATTTAATTAACTTAAAAAAAAAATGAAACAGAGGGTTTTTGTTCTTGTTCATCTGTTCTGTTAAATGAAAACAAATAAAAAAATAAAACAAACAGAAATTTCCCTCTATGTTCCCTGTTGAACACAGGAAAATCTGGCAAAATAATCTTTAGAACAATCAAAAAAATCTGGTTTTGCCGACTCTTGTCGGGAGGGAGGAGTTGGGCCTAAAATATTTTTTTTTCCTGGTATATGCAACTGTCGGCTGCAGCGCAATCACTCAATACTCAAAATTTTTTTTTCCCATCAGTCACTTAAAGTAGTACAAATAGGTTATGCACTCAAAACGATGAATTGGAAAGTTTGTAAGTACACCAAAAGTTTATGTAAATAACACTTGCCTGCTGGCTTCTGCTCTCTGCTGTTGTTGCTGCTGCTGTGAGACGAGTGCTTAGGGACGTCTACAAATTACAACACCGAAAAGAGATGCAACAAAAATATTTTTTTTTATTTAACCTTTTTTTTTTAAGTAAGTGCTGTAGAATAACTATCAGGAGACAAATTATAATTGAGGTAAGTTTGGAGACATTACCTTATTTAATCATTAAACATTTTTGTTGCATCTCTTTTCGGTGTTATAATTTGTAGACAGCCCTAAGCACTCGTCTTACAGCAGCAACAACAACAGCAGAGAGCAGAAGCCAGCAGGCAAGTGTTATTTACATAAACTTCTGGTGTACTTACAAACTTTACAATCCATCGTTTTATGAGTGTATAACCTATATGTACTACTGTAGAAGTTTGGTATCATTTCGGGCATTATTAGTGGGGTAATGTTAAGAGACACTTTGGATCCATAATCCCCTGCGCTAAGCTATTCAGCTGATAATGCTACTCTACGCTAACTCTCCCAATGTTTGACCCAGGTGAAAAAAGCTTCTGGGGGAGTGTTTGGCTCGAGGTCATGGTGCAAAGGACCCTAGGGTGAAATTACTCCGAACCATCACGTCTAGTATTGGGGTGCCTGGTTAGCTCACCTGGATGAGCGTGCACCCAGTGTACAGAGGCTCAGTCCTTGTTGCAGCGGTCGCGGTTCGGTTTCAACCCACGGCCCTTTGCTGCACGTGATCCCCCCTCTCTTCCCCACTTTCCTGACTTAATCTGTCCTAAAATAAAACCCAAAAAATAAAATCATAAAAAGTATTAAGCGAGAGCGCTGCAGCCGGTAGACTTTGAGAAATACTGGTTGAAAAATACGTACGTTTCCCTTAACCGTTTGTCTTTTATCAATAGCAGACGCACGTAGATATTACTGTGGTTAAATTATGCCGTCATGAGCTTGGGTCCCTGGATCACACAGAAGTTTAATTTGGGGTTGAAATACAACACACAAGATACTCCAATGACTCCGAAAACACTGCACCGTTTACAGAGACATTCAATTATTTTCCTAATACTCTGTCATGTAACTGGGCATAACTCTTTAATATGACAGCAAACGGTGGCTTTACTGGGAAGAAAAGTCCAAATCACCTAATTGTTACTGTTATTAATTCCAAAAGGGTGAATATTTTTGCAACCAATTTATCTTGGTTTCGTGAAAAAGCCCTCTGGTGAAAATATATATATAAAAAATAAATAAATAAAACAAATAAATCAAGTTTGAGAAGCCAGAAAGAAAAGTTGACTCATTCTTTTGCCGGACTAAACTTTGGGCTAAACTCTTCTAGAACGTGAAACTGTGATAGTCATATTGCATCTCTCTTTACGCTTGAGAAAACAAACAACCATGTAAAGAAAAAGTGTTGGAATCAGACTCTTTCAATCTTAAAGTTTAAAGGTATCATGGCATAAAAATTTCACTTCAGGTTTTTTAACATTAATATGTGTTCCCCCAGCCTGCCTATGGTCCCCCAGTGGCTAGAAATGGTGATAGGTGTAAACTGAGCCCTGGGTATCCTGCTCTGCCTTTAGCTACAGACACAGAAATGGCACATACTAAGGAAAGCTCATTGTGGGACTGGCTCTAGTGGCTGTTTTTCTGCACCAATGCTGAATTTTGGGAAAGAGACTTCAGATACAGTATTAGGGGACCACTAAGGTCTATATAAAAGAGACTTCAGATACAGTATTAGGGGACCACTAAGGTCTATATAAAAGAGACTTCAGATACAGTATTAGGGGACCACTAAGGTCTATATAAAAGAGACTTCAGATACAGTATTAGGGGACCACTAAGGCCTATATAAAAGCATCCAAAGAGCACCATGTCATGGGACCTTTAAATCTTATCAGGTGGGTGGGGTCCATCTATGAGGCCCCTGAGAATATTCATTTCAAACCAAAATTGGGAAATACTTTTTTGTACTAAAAGGATCAATACAAAAATCAAAAGATTAAATCTCATGGTCCTGAATGTTTCTTTTTAAATTCACTGCAGAAGTTTCTATCCCATGATCCCTTTAAACGTTAAGGAGGTCAAAGTTCATAGCACCAAAACAACAGAAGATAATATTTATGTGACCCTCAGTAATATTAGATGGCACGAGGGAAAGATTGCGTTTTTTGTTTCTTGAGTTTCAGTCGCTGTCACTGTCTGTCTCAGAGTTCACATACCAGTTGTCCTTTCCCGTGTTCTCTACAAAACACAGACCTGAAGAACAAACCATGAAGAGAACAGACATCAGTTTTAGACAGCAGGTATCAAACACTACACTTTATTTTACAATATCCACAATAGGCTTAATGCCGTTTTACAGTTGCCGCAGCCGACGTGTCGCGAGCCAATGTGACGTCAAAATGACGTCGATCTCACTGGCGCGCCAGGATTTTATTATATTTTTCAGCGGTGCGCGACAAAGCGGAAAAAGGATTCATGGACGAGTTCAAAAACAACCCTATGCCAGGACTCTCAGACTCACTGCAAGTCTCTCCTGTAAACTTGCTGGGTTAAGATGAGTTCTTTTATGGTGAATGAAAGGCTTGATCCGACGAAGTAGCTCATCGAATGAAATCGAAGCATTGACGTCAATGCTGCTGCCAGTTCGGCCGTTGTTGACCTTTTTCTTCTTCTTTTAGTCCACAGAAAGAGAGTCGGTAGCCTTTCCTCAGTTGCGACACCTCTGCTCAGGAGAAGACGCAAACTACCACCACCTGCCCACCGAGTATAAATAGTTACGGCGCTCCGTCTCGTGCTGTCACACTGGCGCGAGACGCGTCGGCTGCGGCGAGTGTAATGAACGTTTAAGTCATGTTTACAGTGCGGTTCTTACCATTTGGGATTTTGTCTTCATCCTCTACAAAGTGATCCATGTCGTAACTTACAAAAATATTCTGTGGAAATAAAAACTCATTAAGTTCATCATTATATTTTAGGTTTTTGTTACAACTTGGTGCAGCTCTAAATCAATTCTATAAATAAAAAAAAAAAAGAAAAGGCATCCAACAAATACAGCAAAAACAACAGCCAAAAAAGGGCTATTTATTAAATTATCACTTACTACTAAAAATACTTTTCAAACATGCTACGTGAGGATTAAAGGTCCCATGGCATGAAAATTTGACTATGAGTTTTTTTTAACATTAATATGCGTTCCCCCCAGCCTGCCTATGGTCCCCCAGTGGCTAGAAATGGTGATAGGTGTAAACCGAGCCCTGGGTATCCTGCTCTGCTCAGATGGGCTGATCTGGAATCTTCTCCTTACGGAGGAGTTAAGGAGCAAGGTTACCTCCCCTTTCTCTGCTTTGCCCACCCAGAGAATTTGGCCCACCCATGACAGAGAGAGACATCATGGCTTGAAAGTGGCAGTTGATCAAGGCCACACCCCCACCCTCCAAGTTGCCCCCCCCCCTCTCCTCCTCAATAGCTACAGACACAGAAATGGCACATCCTAAGGAAAGCTCATTGTGGGACTGACTCTAGTGGATGTAATTCTGCACCAAGGCTGAACTATGGGAAAGACTTCAGATACAGTATTAGAGGACCACTAAGGTCTATATAAAAGAGACTTCAGATACAGTATTAGGGGACCACTAAGGTCTATATAAAAGGGACTTCAGATACAGTATTAGGGGACCACTAAGGCCTATATAAAAGAGACTTCAGATACAGTATTAGGGGACCACTAAGGTCTATATAAAAGAGACTTCAGATACAGTATTAGGGGACCACTAAGGTCTATATAAAAGAGACTTCAGATACAGGATTAGGGGACCACTAAGGTCTATATAAAAGAGACTTCAGATACAGTATTAGGGGACCACTAAGGTTTATATAAAAGAGACTTCAGATACAGTATTAGGGGACCACTAAGGTCTATATAAAAGAGACTTCAGATACAGTATTAGGGGACCACTAAGGTCTATATAAAAGAGACTTCAGATACAGTATTAGGGGACCACTAAGGTCTATATAAAAGAGACTTCAGATACAGTATTAGGGGACCACTAAGGCCTATATAAAAGAGACTTCAGATACAGTATTAGGGGACCACTAAGGTCTATATAAAAGAGACTTCAGATACAGTATTAGGGGACCACTAAGGTCTATATAAAAGCATCCAAAGAGCACCATGTCATGGGACCTTTAAAATGAATTGCTGTACCTTGCTCCTGAGGAGTCTTTCCCAGTTTCCCGGCTGTTGTTTAACCAGTTTGAGAACGGGCTCATTGGACTTCATTTCCCAGCTGCAGCGGTCTGCAGCGATGTTGCCGTGAAGCTGCAGGTCAGCTCTGTATGTCCGACCGTTCGCTCTGCCACTGAACACAATCAACAGAGAGAGCGAGAGAGAGAGAGCGAGAGAGAAAGAGAGCAAGAGAGAGAGCGTCAACCTGATCACACAATGACCAAACCACTGTTTTTTTCTTTTCTATGCTGCACACAGAGGGGTCTAATTTACTGTTTCCTTCAATGAAAACACAGGAGGCTGAACGTTCGACACTCAGCCCGCACCATACCGTCAGGCACACCTCAGTCTGTCCTCGCCTCTCCTCAGGATGACCTCCCTCAAGTCCTCAGTCAGTCAGGAAACCTGAGTCCGTCGGAGAGCGAGAGGTCTGAAGCCACCATACACACACACTAGTGTGCCAAACTCTTTTGTCAAACCTCAACTACAGGGTGGGTGCACTTAAGTTAATAAAGTCTGGCTACAACTAACTTATTTCAGAAAAAAACGTGAAAAATGCTGATCAGTGCTTCCCAGGACCTGAGGTGATGTCTTCAAATATTTGATTTTGTCCAATCAACGAAATCCCGGGTGTGCCTCTGGGGGTAGGTGAGATTTCCTTTTTACCTCTATATTGTTTACAGGCAAATATATACTACTAAAAATAAATAAAAAAAATGTGGAGATACTACTAAATCAAAAACATGTACTAGGTTCTCCAGCCAGTGCCCTTGATCAAGGCACTGGCTCAGATCTGGAGTTGGTCCCCGGGCGCTGTGATTGGCTGCCCACTGCTCCCTTGAGGGATGCGTTAAATGCATGAATTTCGCTACATGTACGTGTATGTGACAAATAAAGTACCTTTACCTTTAAATATACAACTTTAAATGTGCGTTTGTGCAAACAGAATTGCTGAATTGAGAAAAGGACAATCAAAGTGTTAGCTAACAGCTAACAGAAGGGTGCTGTTCCTTATGGAGTCAAGAATTAAATAACACCAATCGGTGTCGAAGCTTGTAAGCTAGGGCTGGGCGATACACCCAAAATCTTCCATTCTAATATAGGTAATTCCATATCTCGATATACAGTACATCACAATATAGCATGTATAGCAATAAAGCCTATTTTTTGAAAACTCCTGTGTGAATTAAATACTTGACAATTAAAACGTCCTATGGTATGTCCTCTTTTGATTATGAAGATTTGTGCAAAATGAACATAACGTGTAAGAATCACAACGTAAAGTGCTGTCCAAATGACATTAATATTTCCCTCACACTTCGGCCGCAGGTTTTTCAACATTGTGATATAAACGAAAAATAATATATACAACACACATTTTTATATTGTTTTGAATCTATCCATCCATCTATCCATCCATCCTCTCGCCTTCTTCTGTATCACCCAGTGCTACTGGGGCCTAGAAAAACTTCCTCCCAATATATCACGATATCGGTTCACGTACTGTACGTGAAATGAGGGGTTATGTAATCCAGTTAATGTTAATCACATTGAACTGTGCGGTTATGTAAAGTTTAATTATAAACACCAAACTGCAATTTTCGAACGATATTCCCTCATGTATTTCAGATAAAATAACAAGTTTGAGTTTATGTTATGGTACATTTTTTTTGAATGTTTTTTCTTTGTGGCATTTTAGGCCTTTATTTGATAGGACAGCTTAGCCATGAAAGGGGAGAAAGAGGGGGGGAATAACATTCAGCAAGGGCCGCAGGTTGGAACCGAGCCCGCGGCTGCTGCGGCTAGGACTGAGCCTCTGTACATGGGGCGCATGCTCTACCAGGTGATCTACCCAGGCACCACGTTATTTTACAGTTTTAAACGCAATTGTTTAAACTCTTTGATTTTGTTCACGATTTCATTGAAAGACAAATGACCAAATTGTCATATTAAATTGTAAACAAAGAGTAAAGCAGGTGTCTCTTGACCGATGGCATGATGACAACCAACTGTTGTATAATAATCATGTGAGACTAAATATTGATTTTAAAACACTTTATTACAGACTAAAGTAATTGAGAAGCTTGCCAAAATAAATAAAAAAAAAAAAACAGTGCAAAACTAATCTGTGGACTTACTGCGGCAGAACAGCAGTTAAACTAATCTCTAACTTCCTAGGTTACATTTCGTGCCACATGTCACATTAATTTGATTAGCTGAGGAATAGCTTGATTATAAAAAAACTGATTACAGGATAACTTCAGGGGCCAATGTCCCAACAAAGAAAAGTAACGGACTTTGAGGATGAGGTTTCCTACAAACATTCATACCTAATTAATAAACTGTAAACCTGAACCATGTTTGATGTGTTACCAGCCAGTCAGAAACAAGTATTTTCATTGGGCATAGAGACAGAGCGCATTTAAGTCCCGCCCCCACCGGAGAGGAGAACAACTCTCCATTGACTTGCATTGCGTGAAGGTTTTCCTCCTCGTCAATTCAAACAGAAAAATGCCTAATAGCTGCTGTGTGGCGATATGCACCAACACCACGGTAAAGAACCCAGAACTTAAGTTTGTAGAAGCTGCCGAACCGTAATGTTACGTGTGCAGCAAGCCTTTTGTTACAAAGTCAAATATCAAAATGTTAGTTTCAGGCTAACTTTATTTCTCTAAGTTAAAGAGCCCCTATAATACTTTATTTTACATTACATTTCACTCCAAATGGAGCGCTCTCTCCCACAGACAGCACTTTCTCTAAACTGCCTAAAAACGCCTCAATGTCCTAATTAGTGATGTCACTGATTTAGGATGCCCAGTTTTTTTATGGGCAATTGAGAAACAATTAGTTTTTTTGAACATCAAAGCATTTAAAAAGGTGCTCTAAGCGATGTTGCGCGTTTTTTTTTTATAAAGAATTTTTTTTTTTCACATGCAGCAAACATCTCCTCACTATCTGCTAGCTGCCTGTCCCCTGAACACACTGTGTAAAAAATATATATATATATATATATAAATAAAACGTGGTCTCTGTAGACATCGCTTAGAGCACCTTTAAACCTATTCTAGTAGACCCCAAGAGTACAAACATGATACTGAAAAATAATACAATTTAAAAATAAGAAAGCTCTAGTATTATGTTTAAAGTGCCTTAGCTAACATTTAGAGCTGGGCAATATATCAATATTATATCGATATTGTATGATATATCGTAATATGACATAAGTGTCTTTTCCTGGTTTTAAAGGCTGCATTACAGTAAAGTTATATTTTCTGAACTTACCAGACTGTTGTAACTGTTCTATTATTTGCCTTTACCCACTTAATCATATCCACATTACTGATGATTATTTATCAAAAATCTCATTGTGTAAATATTTTCTGAAAGCACCAATAGTCAACACTACAATATCGTTGCTGTATCGATAGAGGTACTTGGCCATCAATATCGTGATATCTGATTTTGTCCATATCGCCCAGCCCTACTAACATTAGCTTACTAACATCTTACTTCTCCTCTCTGGTAGACAAGGGGCGCTAAACTAATCCTTTGACGTGCTAGAATCTGATGTTTTCAGCTAGCTACAGGCACTTTAGCGTTTCAGCCATTAGTTTCATATTGTGGCAGCGATCGTTTTCCCCTCCGGTGGGTGTGGCTTTCAGAGTATGACTCGATGCGCTCTGTCTCTCTGGTTTAAACACTATAAAACGTTAAACTATGTGTTTAAGTCACACAAACGCTGGCCATGCTAAACATGTAGCCACTCCCACCGGTGTAGAGTGCTCTGGATAAAAATCTCCACTGAATGTTGAATGTGCTGTAAAGTAGGTGAGCAATCATTGGTGGTCTGCTCCTGACAGACCTGTAAACGACTCTGTCGGGGTAGAAATCACAGCGCTGGCTCTCGGGGTTCATCAGCTTCACCGTCACAATCACAGAGTCGGACGTCTGGTACCAACGGGCCTGAGGGTGGAAACTAAAACACAACCAGAGGAGAAAGAAATACATTTACAGTCTTGTTTTTAAATTAATCTCCCGCTCAATTTGCCGGTGCCATTCAACCAGCCACATTCAGCTTTATGATGAATCAGGCACCAAGTCCAAAGGAGCTAATGGAATAATGTTTAACTGTAATTGTACGTTGTGCGACTCGTGAACAATGAAATTGATTGAAAGGAAAGAGACAATAAAAAAAACTGTAGTTCCACTTATAGTCTGGATCATCTACTGCTGATTTTCAAAGATGAGAGAACTTCATGAACGTGATGAACTTCACTTCTGTGGAATTAACTATTTGTAGGTACTAGGACTGAGACGTTTTTGTCCCGATTAGATTCTTACACGATACATGGGCGCCGAGTGGATTTGTATTGCGATTTTCATTTATTGCGATACAAGAAGTGTTGCGATTCGATAGTATTGTGATTTTATTTTCCAAAACAAGTTGAATAATATACTTCTAGGGACAATATATATCACGGGACATTTATACAAACTAAGAAGAATGCACATGTCAGTCAGTCTGACATAATTAGTTTGTAAAGAAGTACACAAACATTTTCATTTTTCACTTTCTTCATTTAGCTGGAAACAGATGATGTAGAAGAGTTTTCTTTAAATATCCATAGAGGCCATCTTGTACCTTTTTGTGGAGTCATCACAGTCTCTCTCTTTAGTGCCGATGACCTGCTGAATGTTGCTTTCATCATCACCTCCGTTAACACCTGAACAGACACGGATACCGATTATTAACCACAATGTTTGTCTCACGTTCAGGAAACAAAAATTCTGTTTTCACATCTAATTTTTCTAAATGTGGAGGCAGCTGCATAAGTCTTGTCTTACTCTTACAATGGGTGTTATTTAATACATGTAATAAATACTATGTTATCAGCATCTGGAGTCATTGCTTTTTAGTGTGTATTAAGAGTTTAAAGCAGTTTTAGAAATGAACATTAAAACGTTTTACAGTTTAAAGTCCCCTGACAGTGTCAAAATAAAATATGGGTGATGTATGAGTAATTATGCAGCTATTTATATTTAATAATCTACATAATCAACATGCAACGTGATGCTGCTAAGTGTCTATCTACACTTCTTACTGAGGTTTGTACTCTATTAGGATAGACTATTTATTTTTTTTGTTTACCGTTTTCCTTGGGTTTGAGACAAGCACCCTGGCTGGTCGCGGGGCAAAGTTCTGCTCCATCTCCAACCCTGTGTATCAAAAAATCATAAAGCTTCTATTAAAAAAAAACTGAAGTTAAAAATATGACTTCCTCTGAGGGACTTTCAGTTAAACCTCCTGATATTTTTTTATATTTTGTGCGTTTATGTGAGTGTGTGATGATTGTTTGCTCTGATGATGTCATTGTCATTGTAGTTTGTTCTTAAGTCTCAATGAGACTAAATAAAAGCTGCGCTAGTAAGAGTTGGTTGAGAAAACTGCGTTAGGAAGACAGATGCAGGTTAAAGGTCTTTAATTTTCTTCTAATCTGAAATATTTGAAGCTTGAATAAAGAACAAATCGTTTTTTTTTGTTGTTTTTTTTTTTTTAAGTATGAAGACACCAACCTCATGATCTGCTCAGCTGACTTCAGATCAGCAGTGTGGGCGTTTCTCTGTCCGATAGCTGCCTGGTCAGCCGACAGGGTCTTCTGAACCCACACTGGAGCCAGGTGGAGTTTAGGTGCTCTTGGTACTGGTGGTTCTGGGACCAGGGACCGGGTCGTTGGAGATACTGGAATGAGTGGTTCGAGGTGAGGAATGTCAGCGAGGTGAGGAAGTTGGGCGAGCCGATTGGCCTCCGCGGCTCTGAAGGCTTCAGCCAGAACTTCCTCCTCAGCTTTGATCCTGACTTCCAGAGACGCCGGACCATTCCCCAACCTACAAACAACAAACGCTGCTTTGTTAACCCTTTGAACTCTGCAACAGAGATTGTCCAACAGCACCTACATTGTTTTTTTGGCTTATTGTGATGTCATTTCTTAGACTATCTTCAAATTCATAATATCCCTAAAATCACTGCAACCTAAGATAAAAGATTATGTAAGTCAATAAACCATAATAATAAATAAAAGTAATGAAATTGTGTCCAAACTATTTTAACTGAATAAATACAAAAACTATTAATCCAAAAGATTTCTTAATGTAGAAACATGACAATATTTCTAAATGTTAATTGAGAACTGTAAATGTTTCAGTTTTTGAGATATGCTAAGTTTCTTGAGCAGGGTGTAATCGTTTATTTTTTTTTTTATAGTTTCATCTGCAAAAAATGGCAATGTCACCCAGTTTTGCACCGGATGTCACGAAGTGTGTACATCAAGGATGTACGACGTCATGACGTGAAAAACAGAAGCCGTAGCAAAAACGCAGAATAGATAATCGATGCTCAAGCGGTTATGGTTTTTATTTCAGATCAATTTAAACAGGATCATGTAAACAATGACTTCCCTCACAGCTGCAGGTAGGAGCTCCGCACTCTTTGACTTGAGTGAAGGTGGCCGATATACTCTGACATGTACCCGCTAAGGGTGTGACGAGATCTCGCGAGATTAAAATGTGACGAGATTTCTCGTCGAGGTGAAAAGTTGTCTCGTGAGGCGATGTTATGTCAGCGTGATGGAGCGTGAAATTACTATTGAAGATCCCCCTGCCACTTTTAAACCATTTGTGTGGCAACATTTTGGTTTTCCTGCGGAAATAATAAACGGCGAAAGAGTGACAGACGAGACGAACGCAATATGTAAACATTGTAAGAAAAAAATGCCGTATACCGCGGCTAACACGAGCACTATGCAAAAACACTTACAGCACCACCACAGCTCTCTACCAACTACAGCACCCGCGACGAAAACATTAAAAGGGCAAACAACTCTAAAAGCCTTTGCATCTCTGCCACCGGTAAGTGCAAGAGCCACGGCAATAACGAGGGACATAGGCGTTTTCATTGCAACTGATATGAGGCCATTTTCTGTGGTGGAAAATGTTGGATTTCGGCGACTCCTCCACACACTGGAAACGAGGTACGTCATCCCATCACGCGCGCATTTAACTCGCACTGTAGTCCCAAACCTCTACAAAGAAGCCAAGGTCAGTTGAATAAAAAAACTATTTTCCATTCATATATTTCATCATTGAGGATTTCTTTAAATTCTTTTTAAAAATCTCGTCTCGTTCTCGTGAACCCAATCTCGTGATGTGTCTCGTCTCGTGGAGTAAGTGTCTCGTCACACCCCTAGTACCCGCCATTTAGGCCACTACTGGGACAGTTGAGTGTTTCCTTACCCATTAACGTGACCCGCCTCTTTGCTCTCCTGGCAGAGAGCCTTCAGCAGGTCCACATGCTCCGGGTTGCTGACTCCCATCCCTGTGTTCAGGATCTCCGACTGCACGTTGTATTCATTGATCACAGTTTTCATACCCGGCACCTTGGTCACACGGACCTCGATAGAGGAAAAAAAAACGACAGAATAAATAAACTGTAAAAAGTGGACAGTTTACAGCACCTAAGAAACCTTTTTTTTATCATTTTTTTTTATCTGTCCATCAGTAACCCACTGATGGAAGGTAAAAACCTACCATGGGATCAACAAAAACAGTGTTTCCCAGGCTGAAGACTGCTCTGGCTCGGTGCTGCAGGCCTCGGATCTTCTGGCTGAGCGCCCTGGTAACCTGTGAGCCCAAAAAAAAAAAAAAAAAATAAAATTCCATTCACATATTGTACCACCAAAAGACTGCTTGCTTCACACAGGACTGATCTTTCCGCTTAAAAGCATGAAGTCCAGAACATTGGAAGCCATGAATCTGAGCATTAATACCTACAGATTTGACACAGGATGTCTCTAAGTTTAAACAGTTTAAACTCAAGACACCTGATGTCCTCACTCTGGTAAATGGATAGAGCACAGGGATATTGGGGACATGTTTGTATATTTTAGCAAAGTGGAATAAAAACCTTGGGGTGCCAGTCTGTCTCGGCGTCAACTGGTTTGACCCGGCAGACGATGATCTCCACGGACTGGCCGGGCAGAGAGTGGAACTGCTCTGGGAGCTGGAAGATCTGATGGGATTTGACCTCCTCCTCCTTTCCCACATCAATAAATCGAGCAAAGACGCTGAAAAACAGCCGGCCACCTCTCTCTGGGACGGACAGGATCTTCACCCTGCCGCATGGAGCACAACAGTTGTGAAAGTGAACTGAGCTTCAGTTTATAATCCAGTAAAAAAAAAAAAAAAAAAAAAAACAATAAGAGATATTAAAAAAGGAACACACCGACTTATTGGGACTTTGTCTTATTCACAGTATCCCCCAGAGTTAGATAAGTCCATACATACCCTTCTCATCTCAGTGCATATCATAACTCCGTCTGGCGCACCCACCGCTAGCCTAGTTTAGCACAGACCCTGGAGGTAACCGGCTCCATCTAGCCTACTGCTCCCAATAAGTGACAATAACACCAACGTGTTCCTATTTACATGTTTTGATTTGTATTGTCACAGCATGTACAAATAACAAGGTCACATGAGACACAGCCGTCTTCTAACCGTATACATACTGGGAACTATATTCTCAGAAGGCAAAGCACTGCTACTTCTGCTACTTGGGCGGAGTGATTTGCTCGCAGCACCTGAGAAGCCCCGTGGTGAGGAGCAGAGAGTAACAACGGTGCTTTTTAGGTGTTGCGTTAATCACTCCACCCAAGCAGCAGTGCTTCACCTTCTGAGAATATAGTTCCCAGTTTTTTTTTGTCACTTATTGGGAGCAGTAGGCTAGTTGGAGCCGGTTACCTCCAGGATCTGTGCTAAGCTAGGCTAGCAGTGGGTGCGCCAGACGAAGTTAGACAGTCACAACACGCACTGAGATGAGAAGGGTATGTATGGACTTATCTAACTCTGGGGGATACGGTGAATAAGATAAAGTCCCAATAAATCAGCATGTTCCTTTAACCTGGTTCGTTGGTAGCCTCCTAACAAACCAGCAGCCTCATTTAGCAAAGACACCAACAAAGATACTTTCCCACTCTGCTTCACTAACAAAGAATATCATGATCAAACAAACAGTATTTGGGCTTCAAGTGTTGTGTGGGAGTTTCAAGCTGCGCAACTAAAATGCTGTCAATGTATTGGCTTTTGTGTTACAGTTTCCAGGTGTGGAATGTAATTAAGTACATTTACTCCAGTACTGTACTTGCATACAAATGTTGAGATACTTGTTCTTTACCGAGTCTTTTCTTTTCATGCCACTTTCTAAATCTACTCCGCTACGTTTCAGAAAGGCATATTGTAATTTTTACTCCACTACATTGATCGCTTTAGTTACTAGTTACTTTACAAGTTAAGATTTTGCACACAAAACGCATGTAGTTTATAATTTGTTTTATTATAATAACACTACTACCCAATAATTCAACAGCCAGAAATGATTGGACTATTAGACACAACTGTTTGGATCCTTTCCAGTTTCTAAAATGTGAAGATTTTTCCTCCTTCCTTTTGAGTATTTTTACTTTAATACTTTAAGTACATTTGTCTGATGATACTTACAGACTTTTACTTAAGTTACATTTTCGATGCAGGACTTATACTTGTAACAGACTATTTTTACAGCGTGGTAATAGTACTTTTACTTAAATAAAAGGATCTGAATACTTCTTCCACTGCTGTTTTCAAGCCTGCAAATCACGCCCCAACGTTATGTTCAGATTTAACATCAGACCTGTGGAAAATCTCGTCCTCCTGCACAGCATATAAGCCTCCCTCCAGCACCTCGTGGGCTCCAGGTTTCTTGTCAGCATAGTAAGAAGTCATCTCAGACGCCATGCTCTGGAAACCTCCGTCCTCCTTCTGGACAATACGACCGTAGAACACTGATGCCGTCTTGATGTAAATCGGCACAACCTGGGAGCATTGAACAACAACAGATGTGAACATATACTACAAGTGCAATAATAGATTTTGAACGAGCAACTAACAATATCGTTGCCTAATTTTTTTTAAATTAGGCAAGAGAAAAAAACTTTTTATCAACAATTTTTGTGATTAATTAAAAAAAAACTTTTGTAAGGAATAATACAAAGTGAATTTCTCACTTCTATGACTCCTGAAGCAGGAAGCTCAGACTGATCCAGTTGGGAAATGTATATGTGACGGTCGGGGCACACACTGCTGTCTCTGCAGAGAAAACCCACCCACACCCACACACCCCCACACACACACACCTTTTAAATCTGCAATGCACCAGAAAGCTATTTTCCCCAAACAGACAGACCTGGGACAGTGGATTTGAACCATAATACATGGATGCAAACATTTTGCAAACTTTATTCCAAAAGTCCACAGCAGCTTGCAACACCGAGACAATCATACTCTCTGGGTAAGGGAGTGTTAACAGCTGTAGTTTGGTAGTTTCAGGGTGAAAACATGAAGGCTGCGTAGTGTCCAAAGTTGGGCTGAAATATTTACTTACTTTTATTTCTAAAAATGTCACAAAATACAATCACAAATTTGTGATGATTCTGAGCCCCAAATTTCATTAATACACAAAACATCTGAGAAGGTGCAACCACCTCATGTTTGGCGTTCTGATTGAAGACTAAATGGATTTATCCATTGTCAGTTTTTGTTAATGTTTCTGCCCGTTAAAAGGAAGTTCTTCCTTGCTGCTGTTGCACCAAATGATTGTTCCGGGGGGGGGAATTGTTGGGACTCTGTAAATTATAGAGCGTGGTCTAGACCTACTCTATCTGTAAAGTGTCCTGAGATAACTCGTTATGATTTCACACAAAATAGAAATGAATAAATTGACTGTCTGTCAATGAATGAATTGGCTCAACTGGGTCTTTCTGTATACTGGATTTTCTTTTCGCCTTTCCAGATTATAGACTAAGAATTAAACATTGAGCTCACCACATCAAATAAACAAATATCAAAATATAAACCACAGAGCAGTTTTGTCTTTATTTGAAGAATTGGAAATACTGACCTGCAGACTCCAAAGCTCTTGAGGTAGCTGCAGAAAGGCTTGTTGGTCTTCTGGTTCTCCCTGGCCGCATGGACACCCTGTGCGAAGGACAGCAGCTCAGGGGGCAACGGGGCGTTGGTTCGCCCCAGGTAACGCAGAATCCCGACTACATGACTGGCGTTCCTCTCAGAGATCAGCAGCACCGACCTGGAGGGACGAGGGCTCCGCGCTTGATCCTGAGAGGAACCCTTGGGTAAGAAATTTGGGAAATGCAAACTCAAATTTCCTCAAGGGTACTTTGTAGCTGCAAACGTGGATACTGAAACTGTGGTTATGTTGATGCATTTGCATAAGAATAGATGATTTTATCTACTAAAATGTATCCCATCTGTTCTTACTTGTTCAGAAAGGTTTCTGAAGTTCTCCGCCAGGCAGAAGAGCCGCTCGCCGAATACTTTGGGGGAAGTAGGGAAGCCATAATGGACCACACAAGTCGCATCTCTGATTCCCAGACACTTCAGACACTCGTTGTTGGTCACTATTGGTCAAAGGTCAAACACAACGACAACAACAAAAAAACAGTAGCACTGTTAATGTTCAGGGAGAATGGCTCTAGATGTCTTAACTGTTGACAACGTTCTCTATGCTAGCAGTTTCCTTATATACAGTATATACATATATATATATATATATATCCAGTTTACCCAGAATAACATGAGTGCTGGGCCCAATGTCCCTCCTCCACTGCTGAATGACAATGTCAAACTCGTGTGTTAAACCCTCGTGGGTCTTGAGGCAGAATGCTGATTTGTTGCTCAAGGCCTGAAGTTTAGAAATGACACAGTTAGTTCAAAGAAAACTGCCCTTTGCTTGGTTTAACTTTCCACCATCAGTGCACTCCATCTGTAGATTATGCATGTGGATGGAGAGTGGTAATGATAGAGGATTTTTATACTTGCTAATAAGAGACTGTCACTCCTGTCTTTGAAAACAAACAAAAACTTATCCTGTCTTGTTGCTGGCATTTTAAATGCATTTATTATTTATAAAGGAAACTACAGTTAAAAAAAAAAGGAAATAAAATCCACAAATTAATCAAACATTACAAGCAGCTCTCAAGGCTGCTGTGGCAAATTGGTATCTCTGCCTTCACATTACAACAAGTAAAATGTGTTTCCTAATTTGTCAGGGTGCCAATTTGCAGCTGAGAGAAACTCACACAACTTTGTATTATTCTTAACACAGTGTACATCACAGTAGGATGTGACTGTATGTAGTTTTACTCATATGCTGGGCTCATAAGGTCCTAAATCAAAGGTTTAACCACAGGAATGTGCAGTATAACTGAAGCAGTTGTTTCACCTTGAACACGTCCTCAACCTCCTGAGCAGAGTTGGCTATGATTAGAGTCTTCTGGCCGACATCGGGGTTGAAATCAAGCGCCCCCAACAGCACTGAGACCTTGCTGCTCTCTAAAGTCATGAGGATGATCTGTAGGAAGACGAACATTTCCCTAAACTGAGAATCTCGTCAGATGTCCAAACATACAGCTGAGAGTTAGTTTACACACTACAACGTAGTAGTAAAAGGTGCCCTGCCACACGTATTTCATTACTTTGTGGTAATGTCTGAAGTTCCACCATGGATTATGTAACATTTCTTGTGGAAAAAAATGCCTTGGTTACCTTGTTTCAAGCCATTCTAGCGTGGTATAGAAAGCCTGTTCTCGTTAATATTGAACGAGCTAAGCTGCTTATATCTGATTGGCTAACAGCTAGCCAATGAGAGCCTGGCTATCAGCATCCTTTACCCAGTGCAACTGGGCGAGCTCATGAATATTAATGAGGGGATTTCTCTGCTTATTTCTTTTCGGTGGCTAGAGCTGACAGAGAAGGTAGCAGTTCATTTTCACATTAACAACATAACACAAACACATACGCATAAGGACCCAACATACTGTATTTCAAAAAATTTAAGTATAAACGGTTTTGTGTGGCAGGGCACCTTTAAGAACAAGTACACATAAAACAACAAGTAATTCACAATTATGTTGACCTTTAAATTAACTCAACATTTCTTTTCAAAACTTTCAAGGCTTAGATTGTGATCATCATTAATGCGATCAACATTATCAGATCAGTTTTTATCAGTCTAAATAAAGTTATTTTAATACACTGTTTGCATCTTTTTACACGCCTTAGAATGTTGTTGAATAAAACATTTAAGGATATAGGATCAACATAAAGTTGTAATTATTGGTGATAATTGGAACTGACCTGGTGAACGTCACCATAGAGAGCAGCCTCCTCGGGGACAGTCATCACAATGCTGGGGCACGGCATGTGATTGGCCAACAAACCCTCCATGTGACCGCTCCATTTTTTTGCCACAGCGACGAGCTGCTGAGGACATGAAACCTTCTCCTCGCTGGTTATCACCTTCTGAAAATGTTGTAAAATGGTCGCCATCTAACAGGAGAACATGCATGTGTAAAGAAATATGTAGAAATGTTTTACTTTGGGTGGAAAGGCAGAAGATGTTGATGCAACTATTCATGAAATAACTTTGAAAGTTTAGAAAATAACAGGGTTATAAAAAATACTGGAAATAGTCTTAAGACATAAAATAAGGATAATATGTGGATTAGGTGCAGTTTTGAACCTGCATGCACAAAAGAACAATGACATCAGACGTAGCACGCTGTCGCACTACAGTTAGGAAGGTTATGGAGGAAGGAAGCATTTAGTGCTTTTATTTCAAAATGTTTGTGTAATGGCAGCCATAACATTAATGAGCAGGTGCTGAGGAGGAGAAGAATGAAGAGAAAGAGAGACAAATTGGCTATTTTGGCCTTTTGCAGGGTTATGGCTGCAAATTCACTACGGAGGTCTGTGTGGATGCAGAGACGAAGCCAGGAGTGGTGGGACTGCATTGTGAATACCTTCACAGAGATGCAGTTTATTCAAAACAAAAAAAAAAAAAATCCTGATTCAGGACCACATATGGAAGTGGTCTGAATCTGATTTGAAAAAGAATCAGATCTGGGCAAGATTTGTGCCACTTTTGCCTGAAGTCTGAACGTAGCCTAATAGTAAATAAATAAATCTGAATCAGTAACAGGCCATCTTCCTAAACTAAACATTAAACAGTCTGTTAGCAGCTAGTGTAACTCAGAAACTGTTGAGTGTGAATGATGAGCAGACTGTCACCTGATCTGGAGCGAGTGAAAACAGCTGGTCGGCCTCATCCAGCACGAGGTGGGACAGGCGCAGGAACAGGAAGCAGTGGCAGGACAGCAGACAAACAAAACTGAACGGAGTGGTCACTAACAGCAGGCCTGGTAAAGTTAAAAATAGAAAATCTTGGCAATTATATGACTACCTTAGTTTAGGATAAACTTAATTATGAGAAAACATTTGGGGATTTTCTATTATAACCTAGTCTATATCCACTTCCGGGATTGCTCCGGTGCCGCCCGGATGTCTGTGATTGGTTTAAAGAAATGCCAATGAACCAGAGCACGTTTTTCTCCAATCCCGTAATGCTGTGTCAACTAGCCAGACACTCCTCCGCAGCCCTTTGGAGGAAGTTCTGGCAAAGCAAGACTTATTATAACTTAACATATGTGGACTGAGACTTTGCTTTGCTCACAGTTTTTGGGGATCCTGACATCCTTGGCCTCGTCTTTGCCGACACCCAGCAGCAAGATGGCAGGGTGGAGGACTTTGGTGGCCTTAATCTCCTCCAGCAGGTCATACACCGCCTGGGCTTTCTCCCAGCCTGGACACAGCAGCACTGCTACGGGCTGAACATCAACACAGAATGTACAGATCCAAACAATTAGAGCACAATCCTCTGAAAACAAGAAGTCTTACAATAACTAAATGACCAACAGAACACTCAATCAAAAAAAAGATACTAAAAGAATCCACATGAATGTACTAAGGGATGAGACGATTGCAGTGACAGGGCAGGGACCGACCCTTTGATTCAGTAAGATTCCAATGAGGTAAGAAAATAAGCCAATTAATGCATTTCTGATGTACTCACCCCTGAGTTGGAGGTGAGGCAGGTGAAGATGGAGTTTAGAAGGATGTGGGTGAGCAGCGGGGCGATGTAGCAGAGCGGCTGATCACCGTTTTGCGCAACGATGACAGCGTTGCATCCTCGAGCCACAGCTGGCCAGCTGTAACGCTCAGCTGGAGACAGAGTGGTGTAGTGCTTCCTCCGCAACACCTGGAGACATACAGGTCACCATGTCAAACTCAGGTGGAGTTGAAACATGTAGCTTAAGAAGTTTTGATTGCATCTTTTCCTTCCAGTTACAATTTGCAGTGACAAAATCTGGCCGCAGACTGAGACATTTACTCACCTGGATAAGAACGCAAATCCTCTTTTGTGGTTGTAGACATGCTAAGGATGCATCATTTTGTTGTTTGTATTGGCCGAGTGCTTGTAACCAATAATTTTTAATTTTTTTTTATTTATTGTCCTTTTCGTTACACGTTTGAATTTGTGACACTTTTGCTTACCCAAGTATGCAGTGTTGTACTTTTGTTAGATTGCAAAAAAAAAGTTGGTAGGTGTCTCATGGGGCCACACACACACACACACACACACACACACACACACACACACACACACACACACACACACACACACACACACACACACACACACACACACACACACACACACACACACACACACACACACACACACACACACACACACACACACACACACACACACACACACACACACGAAAAGTCAGAGCACATTCTTGTTTACCCAGCGGAGAGCGTCCGTGATGGGGCCATCATCCAGGCTGCTGCAGGGCTCCACGGGGAGGGCAGAGTGCACCAGAATCCCACTCTTCATGGGATCACTGGCAACAACCTGAGACAGACATATGAGACAGTAAATATTAGGTGTGCACGATATGAGGAAAATATGCGACAATGTTGTTGAATATTGCGATAACAACTTAAGATATTAAAGTTTACTCCGTTCTGCTTCTTATAGTATTCTTCTAAAATACAACAAATTTCTTGTTGAATTGAAAACAAATAAAAGAAAATAATTTCTAACATTCTTTTATTGAACAAATTGAACATTAAACTGAACATAAAAGGCACCACTAAAAAAAAAAAAATAAGACACTTTATCAAGCAGGCAAATTACACTTTAAAGTGCAGTTTTCTTCAATTAACAAAAAAACCTGAGGTGATGAGTTTACTGTGCAAGTTGATATTGCGATGACAATAAAAAACTATATTGTGCAGCCCTAGTAAATATGGTGGTAACATCATAAAGACTGATGTTCTGATGGTACATCAGCAGCAGACTCTGCAGCTCAGGTGAAGCACAGCAACAGCTGCACTTGAGTTAAATATGTTTTTTTTCCTTTCACTAAAATGACCAACACATAAACTAGAGTTTAAGTACATTTTTAGAGTTTAACAAAATAATGCACTTTTATGGAGAAAAAACAAACTTATAAACCTTCAGTTTTCAACTTCTTTTTTTTTTTTTTTTTTTTTAAGTTTTATAAGCCAATCTCCTGACTTAACTGACATGTATTTACAGGCAGCCAACATAACCGATTTGCTTGATGGTTTCTGTCGAGCAGTTTTTGGGGATCTCTTGGGTTGTCGCCACAACAAACAACTTTCAGACCAAAACTCTTAGCAGCAGGTCCTGCAATACCAAACATTCTGTTTCTAAAGAATGAGATGAGAAAACCTACTGTGTCATCTGCAGCAGCATCCGGATCAAGGTTCAAAGGCTTCGGGTTCAACCACTCCAGAAATCTGCATCAGAAACAACAGTCAGAATTAAAAAACCTTGCATATAACACACCCAGGGCCACATCGCTAGCTGGATGTGAAGGCTAACCGAAAAAAATCTCTAGCTGAGCCGCGCCTATAGTTAGATAAAGTTGTAAAAATAAATACTGGGACCCAAGCAATCAGCCCATTCTTAACAGGCACACGCTCCACACGGACACTGCACTAATTAGGACTGAAAAGACAATAATGTTAACCCTCCTGTTGTCCTTAGGGTCAAATTTGACCCATTTCTATATCAGAAATTTGGGATGGTTCCCTACAACGCTCTTCACAAGTAAAATAAATTATCAGTTCACTACTTTCATTTAATTTGGGTGTTTTATTCAATTTTATAGCATTTGAAAATATAATTGAGAAAAGAACGTTGAAGTGTCCAAAAAAACTAGAAAAAAGAAAAGAAAAATCCAACAAAAATATCGCAAAAAAGGGCCATAAAAATTTTGTCCCAGAAAAGCTAAAAGTTGCATGGTTGATGTGAAGACAACACAAGGGTTAATGTATTTTTTGTTCTGACAAGCCACCAAAAGTTCATTGCCATCATCAGTTAGTGCATTCTGTCAGAAACCACCACTCCTGGTTGGTTGTATCTTTGTTGATGCAACATCGACCCATCACTCTGCATATTTGTTTGTGAATCCTTCCCCTCTGAGCGGCAGCTCACCGTGAACAGACCCAGTCCTCTTCACTTCTCCACGTCTTCTCTGCTGGTCCTGACTGCCCTGATCTACTGAAACAACGAGAGATGATCAATTGGACACACAAAATTAACTTTCCACATGGTATGAGAATGTGTCTGGTATGCAGACAGCCGCTTAATCTTATCTTTAAGATTTAATTTAACAGGATCACATTTACGCCTGATAGTCACACTGTACTGTAGTCATGCTGTAACAGATATGGGTTTAATGTTGGGAAAGAAGGCTTTAACACAGCGAGTGCAGAACATTTTACTGTACCTGGTTTCTTCATCGGTCAGATGTTTAACCGGACTGCTCTCAGCTCCACTTTTTCAGCAAATGAAATAGAAATGAAGCCAAAGAATGCAGTTACTAATTGCTGATCTTCACTTCATTAAAACACAATCAGTTCAATGACAATATTGACATTTGAAGTAAGAAAACATCAATTAGTCTCACCTCATACTGAGCAATGCTTGGTTGTCCTGTGTTTCAGGCTCACTGTTTGAAGGGATTAATCTGTGTGACAAAATACAATTACCAAAGCATTGCAGTAGTTTTGTACAGAGAGTATAGGTATGCAATCTTAAGCGTTAATCAATTAAAGATTTAAGCTCCATTCGGACTGGATTTATTTCTCTAGAGGACATGGAGTGATTCTAACATCGCCAAATACTCACTGGTTCTCTTGTAATTTAAATGCAACAAACTTGCTTAAAATTGGACCGGAGTTTTTCCGCACAAAAAGCACTGCTTATCCTACTTTGTTTATTAATCATCTCAGTGTGAAATATGACTTATGGGTTAGTTTTTTTTTTTTTTTTTTTTTTCCATTTGCTTACCTTTAGCAAATTGACTAATAATCACTGCATTACTTTCATACAACGGAAAACTTTAAAATGTGATGATTCTCAGGCTAGTTCTAAGTAAACTCTTAAGACTTTTTTCCCCATGATTTTTAAGTGGATTTATGGATGTTAATTTCCAATGATATCCTTGTACAGTGCAAGTCACAATGAATGATAACGATGGGTCTTTAAATGTCTCTGGGGAGGCTTTTGGCTTCGTCCTGCTGAACGTCCATGTCTTTTACAGACCATAAACTCAGTCATTTATCGATAGTTTAAAATAGGGCTGCAGGATATGAGGAAAATATGCGATAATGTTGTTGAATATTTGCGATTTGAGCGATATTACTTGCGATAAATAAACAGATATTAAAGTGTATTCAGCTCTGCCTTTCTGTGGCTTTCAGTATTCTGCTTAAATACAACAAATGAATGTTGAATGTAAAAAGGGAATAATTTCCAACATTTTATTGAACAAATGGAACATTAAACTGAACGCAAAAGGCACCATTAAAAAAAGTTTTCTGCCGACACTCTTTCAATTAACTCAAAGACCCTCTGAGTGTCTTTAGCGATATGGCACGGCCTTTCGCGATGCGTTTATTGCGCAATTTAATATCTATATATATTAATGCTGTCAGTAACAATAAGTTGAATCATCGAGGAGCACGGAATGTTTAATTCTCAACCTCCTCGTGTAATTTTAATCAACTGAGTTAATGTTGAAGGTGTACTGTCAGCATACACTTCCTGTTGTGTGCAGGCGGCAGAGGCGGCAGTCGTTTCTTCAGGTCGACAGTCTTTTAGCTCTTCATGCTGACTGACCTGGAAAAACAAAACAAAAAAAACTCACTTTTAAATCTAGATTTATCGTTGAGGAATTATTGACCAAATAGTACAGGTGAAACCCACAAGAAACCCAACAACCACATGTGTGTGCAATCCATTAGAGTGGACAGGGGGGAAAAAAATAAATAGGAGAAAGATAAATTCCCAAACAACAGGCCTCCAGGAGTTTAGACCCCTGTGGATATAACTTACAGCTGTGGGAGGGTGTCAAAATTATGCTTAAAACTGTACCAGAGCTTTAATTCTAAAAGGTTCTGCCATTTAGCTTGAGAAACACTTCCTGTGTTGGGCATGTACTCACACTTGGAGCCGCCTGCTGGTAGCTGCTGTTAGGATTCAGAAACTTCAGGAACCTGTTGGTTATGGGAAATGTTCTTTTGAGTATTAGTTTCTCAATTGCCAGACCGCCCTCCACAGCAATGCGGAGGAGGGTCTGGCTAGTCCACACAGCATTCTGGGATGGGAGAAAAACATGCTCTGGTTTATTGGCATTTCTTTAAACCAATCACAATCATCATGGGCGGCGCTAAGCACCGGACGGAGCCACGGTTCCTCTGCTAAATAGTCTCGGGAAGGAATTTGTTTTGGTGGAACGTGTAAGTTCAAAAGTAGTTTTTAGTCGTGCAACAGAAAACTCAGATTGGACAGATAGTCTAGCTACAGTACAGGACAAAAGTTTGGACACACCTTCTCATTCAATGCGTTTCCTTTTTATTTTCATGACTATTTACATTGTAGATTCTCACTGAAGGCATCAAAACTATGAATGAACACATATGGAATTATGTACTTAACAAAAAAGTGTGAAATAACTGAAAACATGTCTTATATTTTAGATTCTTCAAAGTAGCCACCCTTTGCTTTTTTATTAATAAGGGGGAAAATTCCACTAATGAACCCTGACAAAGCACACCTGTGAAGGTAAAACCATTTCAGGTGACTACCTCATGAAGCTCATTGAGAGAACACCAAGGGTTTGCAGAGTTATCAAAAAAAGCAAAGGGTGGCTACTTTGAAGAATCTAAAATATAAGACATGTTTTCAGTTATTTCACACTTTTTTGTTAAGTACATAATTCCATATGTGTTCATTCATAGTTTTGATGCCTTCAGTGAGAATCTACAATGTAAATAGTCATGAAAATAAAGGAACCCATTGAATGAGAAGGTGTGTCCAAACTTTTGGCCTGTACTGTAGCTGTCTGGATTTACCCTGCAGAGATCTGAGGAGCAGTTAACCATAGTCCTCAGAAATCCACCCGAGGTTAGAACAGCAACACAAAAAATAAGGAAGGTAACGGACATCCGGACGAAAATTACGAACAACCGGCGGAATTTACAGAACAATCCCTGAAATGAAACGTCGTCGATATAGACTATGCGAGTATCAACCAGTCATGAACCGTGCGGTTGATTTCAGCCAGTCCCGTGAGAAGTACTGTATGTGATTGAGTTTAATTCTTACCTGAACAGACTGAGATTTTTGGTCAGGGCTGCAGCCAAAGACGAGTCTGTATCCTCCGACGAATCACTGAACATGAGAGCAGGTCGGTTAACTTAGATTGATAAGTTATCTCTGTTCAACAGTAAACTGCTGAACTGAATCAAATGTGCGCTTACCGCACAGCAGCAGTGTCTGGGCCGTTCTTTGACTGGCTGCCTGGAGACAGATGTCCGTCTGTGAGCGTTGACCTGCTGCCTTCCTCGAAGGCGTTCAGCTGATGTTGTTGGCTCTAAAGCAGCAGAGAAGCCAGAGGTGAGGATGTGTGGATGTTTACTGGGGAACCGACAGTAACACAGTGAGCAGAGCTGCTGACCTGAGGTGTAGAGGGAGCCGTCAGCCAATCAACTGCAGTCAGATTTTGTGACATCACTGAGGGTTAAACCAGATTAGAGTCAGTCTGAATGCAAATGTAAAACGGATTCACACCACCATTTTGTTTCCTATTATAATTAAAGCTTGATGAAATAGCTGAAAACCAGCATCTGTTTAGATCTCATTACAAATAATTGATGTGAAACCAAGCTGCCCAAAGCTGCAGTGAAACTAAATCCACACTTAACAGCAACATTGTAATTTATGAGGATTGTTTGAAAGCAAACCGAGTCACTTTGAGACTTAAAATTGGAAAATATATCAGCTCTAATCATTAAATAAAAGGTCCAACACCCCAAATTGTGTGTGGAGGATTCACCACGTGTGGAGAGGAGGGAGCCTTAAAAGCATAACAAACTCCAGTGTTGCTCCAGTATTTGTCATGCACACGTCTGCCAGTGTCTGCATGTAGCCAAAAATGTATGACCGCAATTTATAACCTGACTGTACATGGGGATGTGTCTACATATGCAGATACTCAGTGTGGTGTAAACCATGTCAAAGTATTGCTGTCTCAAATCACGCATTTCTGTACTTACACTTGCTATTTTTAGCGCGTTCACACGGACGAAGCGTGGCCACATTAAGTGCACTGCGAGTACCCAGATGTTGCACACAAAACAGCCAAAATGTTGAGTGTGGATAGCTGGGCACTTATTCACACACAACTGTCACCCTCATTACTACGGAGCTGAGGCTACAGGACCACCAATGTATTTTTAAACTTGCAAATGTAGCGGGTGGAAGCTGCAGCAGTTACTATTGAAACTGCAAAACACCATCGATCGATCGGGTCGATTTCTTCAAATTTGGCAAGGGAACATTTTTTCACAACAGCAGAAGCACTACATCAATCGATCGATTGATCAATCGATAGATAGATAGATAGATAGGACAGACAGACACACAGACACACAGTATGTGCAGTTTCTTCACAATAAGTACCACTATACTGCTGGCAGTATCTATCGATAGATAGATAACTGCCTCTGCGCGTTTACCAGGAGATAGTTGGGTTTGGGCTGTCGGTTTCTTTTCTTTGACGTCTGTGCCGACAGTCTGGGTTAAGATGCTGTAGGACAACATGACAGGATGTGTGTCCACCTCGTCCAGGCCGTTGCTGTCAGCTGACTCTCTGCTATAGTACGCAAACTTCTTGGTCACCAGATCGTCATTCACACAGATCTGAAAAATCAAAATACTGGTGATTCTTTTCACTATGTGTAGAAAAAACAAGCTGATTTAAAAAAAAAAAAAAAAAAAAAAAAAGAAATGCACAAGGATATGGCTGTCAAACATAAGCAAAAAACAAGAGCATAGCCGATGAAAACCGGATGTTGTCAACAACGTTAAGATAAAGATGCTGATTTCTGAGGTATATCTTAAGACGAGACTTAAAGTGATGGTTCGGAGTAATTTCACCCTAGAGTCCTTTGCACCTTGACCTCGAGCCAAACAACCTCCCCCCAAGAAGCTTTTTTCACCTGGGTCTAGCATTGGACGAGTTAGCGTTATCAGCTGAATAGCTTAGTGCAGGGGCTAATGGATCCGAGAGTCTCTTGTACATTACCCCACTTATAATGCCCGAAATGATACCAAACTTCTACACTAGTACAAATAGGTTATGCACTCATAAAACGTGAAAGTTTGTTAAGTACACCAGAAGTTTATGTAAATAACTTCTGGTGTACTTACAAACTTTCCAATCCAGAGTTTTATGAGTACATAACCTATTTGTACTAGTGTAGAAGTTTGGTATCATTTCGGGTATTATTAGTGGGGTAATTTACGAGATACAAACATGGATCCATTAGCGCCTGCACTAAGCTATTCAGCTGATAACGCTAACTCGTCCAATGTTCGACCCAGGTGAAAAAAAAAGCTTATTGTGTTTGGCTCAAGGTTATGGTGCAAAGGACCCTAGGGTGAAATTACTCCGAACCATCACTTTAAAAGGTCCAATATGTAATATTTGTACTGTAATAAATCCAAAAATGACACCATTGCCTCATCAGATATTTAGGAAACATGTTAAACTGAAAACACTATCTTTTCTGACAACAATGCTAATGTCAGTATTTTTTTCTTTTTGAAATTTACATTCCGTGACGAAATTTATGTTTTGATCTGTGTGTTGTTATCAACGGCCCAGTTTGACAGGCAGGCCGGGTTGCCAGATATACCTGTAAAAACGTAAACCCAGCGCGCTACAGCTGTAACGTTAGTACAGCCATGAAAGCAGCAAACAAACGAACAGGATCAACGGAGATAGATTCTACATGACATAAAAAAAAAGAAAACAGCATGTTTCTAACGGTTGCGTGACCAGAGACGTAACAACCCCCTGGTAAATATTGGAGATGTATTTGAAAGACGGAGACAGCTTAGAGCCCAAAAGGACGCAGAGTTGGCTTATTTTCTCCTGAACAGGTAAGCATTAGCTTCATGCTAATTTATCACAGCAGCTAGGGATGGGCATTTTTTGTCATTTCAACATTTGTGTACTCACATTGAATTATATAGCTAGAGTACCCGAGTTGGTTACTCGCAAAAACAATTGAGACATAGCCAGTAAAGTGATCCCGACTGGTCCTGGCTAACGCCGCCATGCTAACTGCTAGCTAACGTTACCGGGAGGACCAGGCAAGCAGCCCATGGCTGTTTACAACGTGTAGTTCAATATAGCCAGCATCTAACGTTAGCTACTCCGCTGTGCTGTGGAGTAATGTCTGGCTATGTGAGACAAGCATCTAACGTTAGCTACTCCGCTGTGCTGTGGAGTAATGTCTGGCTATGTGAGAAAAGCGTCCAGCAACATTGTTGTGAATGCTGCGGTCTCAGCCTGGCAACCCCCGTGAACTTCGAGTCTGGGCAGGAGGGGGCGGGGGAGACGACTCTCCAGTATTTTGAATTAATAGTGCAGTAACTATTTTAACCGCTAGCTGCCAGTATTACATACAATATTACATATTGCACCTTTAAAGTAGAAAATTCAGTGGCCGTTTAGCTTAGTTGGTAGAGCAGGCGCACACGTGGAGATGTTTATTCCTCGACGCAGAAGGTCCAGGGTTGGAATTCAACCTGTGACGGTTTTCCTGCATGTCTTCCCCTCTCTCCCCTGTTCCATATCTCTCTGCTTTCCTGTCCAATAAAGGCAGAAATGCACAAACATTTATAAAAAAAAAAAGTAGCTAATTTAGGGAAGTTTTTTTTTATTATTATTTATATAGGACAGATTAAGACATGAAAAGGGGAGAGACCGGGGTAATGACATGCAGCACAGGGCCGCAGGTCAGAATCGAACCCGCGGCCATTGCGTAAACCTCTATATATGTGCACCTGCTCTCCCAACTGAGCTAACCTAGCCACGAGTTTAGGAAGATTTTATGTATATTTGTCTGTATAACACTCATTTTAAACTTAATGTTTGAAGTTCTTTTTCTAAATTAATGCGACTTGCTAAATTTTACACCAAGGGGTCAAAGTTCACCTTCACGTTCCTTACGGTCAGGTACAGCTCAATAGATGTGGAGTCCGACTTGGATTCAAGCAACACGGCCTCTGTCTGCGTCGACGCTGGTGGAAGGAAGCAACCTCAAATCAGAATGACTCCCCAAGTTTGGAAATATGTTTTATAGTATAGTTTCATCGCTAAGCAGTTTAGAACACCACACGTTTTGATTGCAGTAAGTTAAATCTACAGAAGAAAACCACAGTTGTTCATCTATTTGCCATGTTGATCACCTTGCAGCAGGTTGTGCAGGTAGAGTGTAGCAGAGCTGTCCCATTGAGTGGACGGACTGCAGAGGAAAAGAACAAAGCATCGAGTTAAAAGTGAATTTACAGTAGAAATATATGTAAACAGATGAAGTTGGTTAAAAAGGTGCAGTACGCAATGCTGAGATGCAAAGATTGTTGATATTTGAACTCAAATGCCAAACAAATACAAGGGCAGACAAAAAATATAGAGCTATGTGATTGTGACGAGATATTTGATGAAGTTGACAAAAAGTGTATTGGATTTAACATCACTAAAGGAGAAAAACTGGAACTGTGGATATCCTAAATAGTGTGTGTAGCGTGCTTCACTAATCCATCAACAGTTCAGTTGTAGGCAGTGAGTTTGTTCTTACATGAGCTCTGGCGCCTTCTCAAAGACGGACACTCGCAGGGTTTTTGGCTTGATGCCCGCCAGGTGGAACTTTCTCACCCAGAAAGGCAGCTGGAGGAAGGGCTCCATAGCGATTCGGATCCTTGTCAGACCGAGACGAAAACACAAAAGTTGAAAATCAAAACAGCACAGACACACAAACATCTCTCAGGTCTGCAAAAAAAAAAATTGAAACTAAAAAGTGTGTTTATTTTTATATATATATATATATATATATATATATATATATATATATATATATATATATATATATATATATATATATATATATATATATGTCCTCCAGAGAAACATGATTGTGCGATTGCATAATTCAATGCATAATTAGCCAAAGTCCACATATTTATTTTTTCAAATACGCCGCATTTTTGCCGCATAAATTGCCGATTTTTTTCCGCTTTTTCACCAACCTGCAATTTTTGCAAGTTCCCGCAATTTCATGGCATAAATATCCCGCATATTCCATCACATTTTTTAAGAAAACGTGCCGCATAATCAAGGATTTTTGCCCGCAACAATTACAGACAAACTCACAAAAGCTGTGATGCAATTAAGTGCCTTCTAATCAAAACAGTCTTGTATTGTACTCTTTAGAGTAATCTGGTGAAATGGCAGTGGTCCAGGGTTGAGGACTGGTACAGTTCTGGTCTTACTGGTCCGAGGGGATGACGACTCGCTCTCCGTGGTCGACCAGGAGGCAGCGAGCCTGACAGGACAACGAATCCATAAAGATCGACTCCACCACGGCCCGGCACCACGACTTCCTCGCTGACCAGTACACCACACACACCTGAGAGAAAATACAGTAATCTGGTATGTTCAGAAAACCAAATCATTTTACTGTAATGCAACCTTTAAAACCAGGAAAAGACAACACGTCATATCACAATATCAAAAATGTAAGATGATCTCTAGCCTCATAGATCGATGTCGATAGAATAGATATATTGCCAAGCCCTACATCAAATGCTCCTCTCCAGCCCAACTTACGCCCAATTTGTCACAAGAACACGTACTACAGATGTTGCATTACCTGTCCCTCCTCTAACATTGAGGGCTTCAGCTTGCGCAGGTCCTGAGTGACGTCGTGGTAGAAGAGGTTCATCCGAGTCAGCAGTTTGTCGTACTGCTCTGTGGTCTCTGCATCACTGCCGGGCCCCCGAACAACCCGACCCCAGAGGCAGGACGGGCTCTCAATCTGCAGAGAAAGAAATGTTTTCGAAGGAGGCACCAGGACTGGGTCAAATTTTACAGATATACACACGCTTCGCATGATTTACAGTCATATAATGCTTGTTTGGTTCCCACTCAAATTTCATAGTAAATAATGAAAATGGAAAGCCTTCCCAGAAGATTAGAGACTGTCAAACCAGCAAAATAGTGTATATGGGCTTATGGTGCCAAGTTAAAACTACCACAGATGGGTCCACATATGCTATTTGCCGCCTCCACATCTGTATGAAAATGTGATGCAAAAGCTGTATTTCAGCTCACCATAACTACATTTTGTAACTTTTATGTATAGGAATATTTACATGTAAACAAATAGGTTTTAAGATTTCACTTTTGTATATGCAGTTCTTATGAATTTAGTGCAAGAGTTAGAGGGTGACACAGGAATCAATTGTCGCTCCCATCCCACGAAAATACTCCCGTCACATCCCGATCACATGACTGCCCCCCCCAAAACCCTTTCCTGCAAAATCCGGGGGTCACAGTATTCCCAATCAACAAACATATTGTGAGTTGTAAGTAGTTCTCTTTTCTAAAACGAAATGCCGCACAACCTTTGTGCACACTCACCGCATTGCAGCGTCATTTTTTTCTAATTTAATTTCCGGCTCCATCCCGCTATCCCGTTGATTTCTATGCTTTATCCGTCCCGAACACGTTACCGACAGTGAAAGTGACTCACGTGACTCCCGAAAAATTGTCACCCTCTAATAAGAGTACATGAAGAGGAATATGTATAGTTATGTTTGCTAGAAACAATATTGTTAGTTATACTATTCTTATTTCATGTGGTCGTTTTGTCTGTAAATGTCTTATCTGTTGTCATGTTTTTTGTTTGTGTGGACCCCAGGAAAAGTAGCTCATGTTCTGCATCAGCTAATGGGGATCCGAAAAAATATCAAATCAACTAATTGGTTCACAAAAGGGTTCATTTCTCAAGACATAATGTGCACAAAACCACCTGTTGGTCCAAGACTGTAAAACAGGCAGATCATTTACAGATGATCTCAACCATTTGTGTTATTCTGTATTTTGTGCCAGTGAAGGTTTGGGAATTATGACTGTCAATGGAAAGAAATCCATTTCGATGTAATCCATTTATAGCCAATCAATATAGTGTCTACTTTCTGACAAGTAGGCCTATGATTGTATAACACACATCTGTCTTATATGTATTCCACCAAATGTATGTAATCACTCCTTTGGTCAATATTAGTTTTATAATTGTCATTATTATATAACTAATATTGACCCCCTATGGATACTCTGAGTAATAAAACTAAATGGCAATGGTTTAACCCTTGTGTTGTCTTCACCGTTGGCCATGAACCTGTCATTCTGGGTTTTTCTGACATTTGTTTCACTTTTTCTGTACTTTTAACATGTGTCCCTCTTTTCAGCGCTTTTTTTATTCATGGTAAATAAACCTAATTTAAATGACATACCTGATTTTTGAGTTTGAAAAAAAAAAAAGCAGATATTATGAATTATTTTTGACTAATAGAATAGATCAGATGATGAGTGAATCACAGACTGGTTTATGTCAGAGTTTGGTCAGGATGCTGTTTTGAAACAGTTTAAAAAATGTTTTTCAAATGCTGTGAAATTAAAATCAACCAAAATTCAGTAGATGTAATCATTAATCTTACCTGTGAAGAACATGGATGCATGGATGTATGTGTTGTATGGGTTATATACAACGTACATGCATGTATCCTAGTTATTTTGGGGCAATCTTGTTGTAAGAAACCATTGTTTGATATAAAAAAATAAAAAAAATAAAAATAAAAAACACTCTGAAAACGGGTCTAATTTGACGAGGATAACACACGAGTTAACCGGGCAAAGGACAGTGAATGTGCCTCATCTCAATGCATGGCGGGTTGATTTTATATCCACGTTTTAACGTTTAAGAAAATTGCAACGTAAGGCCCCGGACAGAGCGTTTTAGCAGCCATAGATTTTGGTGAGTCAAGTTATTTCTTTAATAAAAAGTTTTTAAATCGACTCACATGAACGAGACATGATGGAAACCCCCAAAACCCTTCTAACGTTTTTCTCAACCGCATCACGCCCTAGCTAGTTAGCTAGATAAGTATCGACCGCCAATGCCCACGACGTTAGCTAGCTAGCTAGCACATATTGATAGTTAACTTAGTAAAAGCTCACTTACCTTCAAATGTGATATTTCCAGCATTGTGTGTCAATGCACGGTTTCTTACAGACACTGTAAGAAAGCACAAAAAGTTAGCTAATTATCTGATTTTGCTGCAGTTAAGCCAATTTAAGATCAAAGACTGACCCGCGCGCCTGTCAAGCTAAAAGCTAACGTTAGCTAACGTTGACGTCGGCTAACCGGCGTTTTACACTAACGTTAGTTCAATGAAAACCAAACCTAGAAATGCACCTAGATAGAGCCGGATTCGACATGTGTTCATTTTAGGCAATGTTTTATATTCTTTGTTTATTTCCATCGACGTTAACCCGTAAAACGTAGCTACCTGTTTCCGAGCTCTTGAACGGGAACAGCCGGTGAATCGGAAAGCACAAAATGGAGGTATCCGGTAGAGGTCGCTATGGAGATACACCAGTTTCCTTCTCCGCTCCGCAGCCCATGGACGGTCTGGCAAAGTGAGACTATATCAAACGTGAAACGCAAGTAGCTTTGTGGGCGGATCTCGGGCGCTGTTGCTATTATACCGGCGGGATAAATGACTCTTGCACCCGACGCAAATCTAAAATGGGTTGGTTGGAGGCCTGTACTACGAAGCAAGATCAACATGGCCTGGATCTCTTTCAGTAATCCGGGTTCACCTAACCTAACAACCGCGGTCCCGCATAACCTTTACTACGACGCTGGTTATCAACTAGTTCAGTCAACTCAGGGTTTCCCAATCCAGCGGCGCGTGCGTTCACATAAAAGAGGCGGTGATTGCGCAGCGTGACCAATCGCAAACATCTACCAGAGCCGCATGTTATTTCTCCATAAATATGAAGAACACAGACACGGTTTTACAGGGAAAACGCAATACAGTCGCTGCTTCCTAAAACAGGAAAGAAAGCTGGCAAAATAAATAAATAAATAAATAGCCGACGCTGTAGATGTTAAAAATAACAACGCTTATTAATATCACTTCCTCATCAGTCAGGAAGATCTGACCATAATTACACTTGTGCTTTCCATAAACTGTCGTTGCTTTAGCCTATTATTTCAGTTGCAACCCTGGCAGTGGGAAGCGATCGTTAGAGCAAATAAAAAATATAAAAACATAATTCAAACCGATCGGTTTGAATTATGTTTTTACCCCTTTTACCCCTTTTTGCAGCCATGGAGCGTGGGCCTCCAAACGCACCACCTGCACCTGTTGTGCCCCTTCATCCTCCCCCCCTACTCCATCTCCGTCCACCCGCTCCACCAGGAGCACATCGCGCATTGCCACTCCCGGACCAGATCCCGCTCGAGTGTCCAATCCCACCGTAGTTCAACATCACGTCTCCTTAAGTCCTCTAATATTTCCTCATTTATGTCATCAACACATCCATGATTCATGGAAATGTTGTATAAAACCAAACAAAGCCACAAAGAATGCTGGGACTTTTTGAGGACTGTACTGTAAAGGGCCTCCTAATCTATCCAAACAATATGTTTTCCTTGTAATTATGTATGGTTTGCAAAAATGACACCCAGATCGCCCAATATGCCCCTCCCAATGTCCCATTCTGGCCCATATATATATATACACACACACACAAACACACAGTACAGTATACCCAATGCAATACATTATGCAATACATGAGTACACCACTGACTACAGACAAAACAATGTTGAAGTTTTGTGCTATTTTGCTTCCATGACATGTCTTCTTACTGTACGCCTATTGTTAAAAATACAAAAAAATAATTTTATAGTTAATAATTATTTTTTGTCTATTTGCTCCTGCAGACTGCTGCATTTTATACCTAAAAAACATTTACTGTTGACAGTATTTTATGACTTAAGAAGTGAACAAAAAAAGAAATCCCCTGTAAAAACCCTTGATTCTAATATGTGAACAAAATGAAACAAAAGTTTTGAAATAGTATATCACTGGTAGGTTATACAGTGGTGGAAGACATATTTAGGTCCTATCGTTAAGTAAACGATGGTCACCAAGTGTAAAATTCCTTAATGTGAAGCCTTACAGAATGAAAAGTAAAAGTATTTAATCTCAAGTCAACTTTTCATGGTGTAAAGTGAAAGGAGGAAACCCATTTTAATCTTCTAAATTGTCTACAGCAGCAATCTCAACAAAATAAAGAAAAGAAATCTAAATTACATGTGCAACTTACTTTATTAGCCTACATTATTATGATGCTCAAGTGTTCCTGTTCTATCTAAAACATTTAGATTTTCATTTTACAGATTCAATCCCACTTCCAAATATATATTTTTTGGTTTTATTTTATTAATTGGTAGCCTGCATGAGGAAACCAGAGCACCTGGAGAAAACCCACACAGACTCAGGGAGAACATGCCAACTCCACACAGAAAGGCCTGCCACCTGGTAGTTGACAGCGATCACCACTGCACCACCATGGCGCGAAAGAATGTATTTCATATTCATGATTTATATTTGATGGATTGATTGATGACCATAGGTTTTGACCTCTTATGAGTTTCTCCTAATGTCAGCAATTGATGACCGAAAGAACGAGATCCAGGGTACAAGCGGCCAAAATGCAGTTACACACCAACCAGACGGCCGACCGTCGGCAGAAAAGCCAGTCGGACTGATCAGTCGGGTCCCCGAGGTCCAAAAAACTTCCTCAGAACACACTGAGGCGACACCGGCTTGAGACGTAACATGTCTCCATAGCAGCAGGCGGCGCTACTCTGTATTGTTGCCCAATAAATGAAAACCGGCGGCTGTTTGTTTTCTCCGGAAATTCAAAGCCAGACTGTCATGGCGGCTCGTTCAGAATACGATCTCATGTTGGACTAAAATAGTTCACCGAAACACGTTTCTGAAAACATTTTTAGCGAGAAATAGGCCGTGATGCAGTTGCTGAATCTGTCTTCATTTCAGATCGACAAAGGTCAGTTTAAGAGATTTTTGTCAGATTTTGAGAGACTCTAGTCACGCTCATCCCGCTCCCTGTTTCCGGGTTAGCTCTCCACCCATCAGATGGGTCATTTGAGTCCGACTGCCGGCAGTGTCCGCCCCGCCGATTATACATGTCAAATCGGCCAAAATGAAGGACAATGGCCGCTCGTACACACCGAACAGACTCGAGTCACCGACCTCGCCAGGCTGTCCCACGGCCGATTATTGGCTCTGCGTGTCCGGGCTTTTAGAGATAGGGTTAGAGGCTCAGTCATCCGTGAGGAGCTCGGAGTAGAGCCGCTACTCCTTTGCGTCGAAAGGAGCCAGTCGAGGTGGTTCGGACATCTGGTAAGGATGCCCCCTGGGCGCCTCCCTAGGGAGGTGTTCCAGGCACGTCCAGCTGGGAGGAGGCCTCGGGGAAGACCCAGGACTAGGTGGAGGGATTATATCTCCAACCTGGCCTGGGAACGCCTCGGGATCCCCCAGTCGGAGCTGGTTAATGTTGCTCGGGAAAGGGAAGTTTGGGGTCCCCTGCTGGAGCTGCTGCCCCCGCGACGCGATCCGACACCGGATAAGCGGACAAAGATAGATGGATGGATAGCCGGATGATTGATACTTTTATTTACTAAGTGGCCCATCCCACACGGAATTACATGACACCAATACAACAGTAGTTAATTCAATAGCTTCCGGTCCAATGTCCACACACAACATTCTCCACTTTGCACTAAACAAAGAACAAATGGAACATACCACAGGAGCCACAACAACAACAACAACAACAACAGTGCAACCCATTAATTGTCCAACCAGAGCCAAACACCTCATTCACAAAACAAAACCACGGACACAACATTTTTTAAATTAAAATAATAATAAAAAATAACAAGGAATGTCACTTCCAGGTGGAGAATCATCGATACAAAGCAGTCTTCCTTTTAGCCCATGCTTGTTCTAAAAAGTCTGCAAATAAAAACGTGTATTTGTAGAGGCTGAGCCCAAGCTATAAGCCCCTGAGGTGCTGTTCCACGGGTAGAGTAATTGACACGCTTTTTTAACTTTTTAACCAATAAAAGTCCAAGTCATATTTGAACTTAAAACCTTTGGTTCCATTTATTTCCATGAGCTCTTAGTAGGGTTTCCAGACAAATCACTGCCTGTGTGAATATGCCTTTGTGGTGTTGTGTATCACGATGCGTCAAATACATTTTTCTATTAAAGCCATGTAGGATTTTTAATTCATAGCTTTTCAAGCTTCAAAAACAAAACATTTTGCAATGCTCTAATATTAAATAAATTGGATACATAAAATCTAAACAGCACTGAGCACATGGCACTTCCTGAATGTGCAAAACATAACAGAATATGTAAACAGAAAGGTTGTTAGGCCGACATTAAATTGTAACCAGAAATAATCGATTACGGCCCGGCCAAGGGGTCCAGGGCCACAATTCAAAGCATTCATTATTTGTACATAACACCTCTACTAATTGGCTCTTCCAGTATTTATACATACACACACAACACCTTCAGTGTTCAGAAAGGACAAGGCAGCCTGTGATGGCCGTTGCAGGAGGGCTGTAGCAGGCTGTAGACGCAGCCCCACGGGTTGCAGTTACGTTCTGTACTGAAGGTGGCATTCCCTGTGGTTAGAATACCCACGGCAATAACTATACTCACAGCGATTAAGCCAAGATACCAACATGCTTTCAGTGTACCTTCAGCACAGCGACGCCACCAGCTGCTGGTCTTAGTCTGAGCAGCTGGACTCCCCACAAGTGGAGCTCGCTTCTTGGCGACGCTCTCGTTCTGCTCATTCAGAAAGACTTTGTTTCCCTGAGAAACGTGCAGTGCTAGCCTCAATGTCCTGATCTCCGTCACATATTCCTCATTAGTCAGCTTCTGTAGGCTGATTTCCTCATCTTCAGACAGATGTTCAATCTTTGCTTGATTTTTCCCTTTCAGAGATTCAAGGAGGGCCACCTCAGCACTCAGGTTCTGGTTCTTCTCAGTTAGGATCTTTTGTTTTTTCTGCAGATCATGAAATTCTGCCCATAAAAGATCGTTCTCCGCCCGCTCTGTGTCTGTGTGAGATTCAAGCCTGGCCATTTCATCACTAATGGTCTTATTCTGCTCCCTGAGAGTGTTCTCTCTTTCCTCATGATCTTGCACTGCTGCCATTAGTTTTTTTATCGTTGTCTGCAGTATCTTGTCATTTTCTTCAAGTTGGGCCACCTTCTGTATCAGCTCGTCTTTGTCTTGCTGAGCCTTCTTTTTTGGGCATTTAAGTTGAGCCGCACAAGGCTCAACCACCGACTTAGCAGTGCTATTTTTATTTGTATCAATCCAACACAAATTGTCCTCTTCCAGCTCTAATTTAGGTATCTCCTTCACCCTGTCATCCTCAGTCCCGACATTGGGTAATGTCAGCTCCCGGGCGGTGTGTAAATGATCTTGAGACATCGTGTTTCTTCCTAACTGTTGTTTTACAGCTGAAATAAATTTCGGAGCAGGCCTATGACGTCAATCACAATCACAATGTTTGTTTCCGAAAACTAAAGGGTAGAAAATTCTTTCATCCCGTACATGTGAACACAAGTAAGTCTAGATTTGGATAATCAAAGAGCTAGACAAGCAACACAGAACAGACCTCCGAGTTTAACTATATATCTTCAAACGTTTCAGTTATGGCTGAATATGGAAAAAAGAAATAAACAATTTTGACCAACATATATCTGCAATTCAAATCAACTGCCAACAACTGCTATCAAGAGATGTTTGTGTTAAAGGGAGGCCCCGGTGAATGGTCCACAGTCTGGACGGTTCCTGAACTGACATCATACGGGACTATTTTACTTTGATCTGATTCCTTTGACAGTGACATCATGACATTCTACCTGTCATAACGTTCTAAACACATTCCCCTTCTAGAATAGAATGTTTTTTTCTTCTTTAAAGACTTATTCCTTTATGTTATTATTATTATATATTAAATATTATTACCTAGCAGTCTAGGCTAACGCTGTTGCGCTAACGTTAGCAAATGTCGGCGTAGCTAGCTGTCTAAACTTGTGAAAAGCCGAACAGCATCCCCGTCCGACCTGTGTTTCACTTTCCCTCCAATATTATGTTACCGTCACCGTCACCGTCTGTACCAGTGGCACAGACGGTGACTATAGACAGTGAACCGAGACGGGGCTTTCGTCTGTCGTCTCCCCAACGTGACGTAATGCAATGCATTGTGGGGGAGAGAAGAATCATTGCAAATCACTGTAAAATTGTACTACTTTTTCGTATTTTATTCCGTTTTGTGATATCCATTGTATTTGATGTTGTTGGGTAACAGTTTAAATGTTTATTACCAACAAGAAAATTCAACAAGAAAAACCCTGCAAGATGGGCTTTAAAGGCCCAAACGCACTGAAAGCGTCTGACGCGTGTGTTTTGAAGTACACCCATTTGTTTTAAAGTGGTCATATTATGCTTTTTGGCTTTTTCCCTTTCCTTTATTGTGTTATTTCCTAGCTACTGTCAGGGCACGCCCTCATACTCTGCTCCTGACTGGCTAGTAATCCTTACCTAGGTACTGTCAGGGCACGCCCTCATACTCTGCTCCTGACTGGCTAGTAGTCCTTACCTAGGTACTGTCAGGGCACACCCTCTTACTCTGCTCCTGACTGGCTAGTAATCCTTACCTAGGTACTGTCAGGGCACGCCCTCATACTCTGCTCCTGACTGGCTAGTAGTCCTTACCTAGGTACTGTCAGGGCACGCCCTCATACTCTGCTTCTGACTGGCTAGTAGTCCTTACCTAGGTCCTGTCAGGGCCCGCCCTCATACTCTGCTCCTGACTGGCTTGTAGTCCTTACCTAGGTACTGTCAGGGCCCGCCCTCATACTCTGCTCCTGACTGGCTAGTAGTCCTTACCTAGGTACTGTCAGGGCCCGCCCTCATACTCTGCTCCTGACTGGCTAGTAGTCCTTACCTAGGTACTGTCAGGGCACGCCCTCATACTCTGCTCCTGACTGGCTAGTAGTCCTTACCTAGATACTGTCAGGGCACGCCCTCATACTCTGCTCCTGACTGGCTAGTAGTCCTTACCTAGGTACTGTCAGGGCTCGCCCTCATACTCTGCTCCTGACTGGCTAGTAATCCTGACCTAGGTACTGTCAGGGCACGCCCTCATACTCTGCTCCTGACTGGCTAGTAGTCCCTACCTAGGTCCTGTCAGGGCACGCCCTCATACTCTGCTCCTGACTGGCTAGTAGTCCCTACCTAGGTCCTGTCAGGGCCCGCCCTCATACTCTGCTCCTGACTGGCTAGTAGTCCTTACCTAGGTACTGTCAGGGGACTGCTTCTGGGGACACAGAGGATTACAAAAACATGAAAAAGGTCCTTATCTTCACTTATATTTCTGCGCGGGAAAGTCGCCGGATGCCACAATCTTCTGAACATAGTCATACTGAGAAATCCAGAGGGAGTTGTGTAGAGCTGATAGTCTTAATTAGCTTTGTAGCAACTCATTTGACTTGAATGTAACTGACGTTCATTAATATCTAAAAGTTATGCACTAAGCTTTAATGTAGTGTAGGGGGTACGTGAGATATTTAATAAAATGTTTAATAGTTACAAGTCCAGAACATTGTTCCTCCTTCCCCCCAACCGGCACCGTCAGACACCGCCTATAAGAGCCTGGGTCTTGTCGCACTAAATGCTTGTTCTTGGGGGAATTACCGAAATTGTTGGGCCTTTGTAAATTATGTTATGTTATATGTTATTATTATGAGTGTGGTCTAGACCTTCTCTATCTGTAAAGTGTCTTAAGATAACTGTTGTTATGATTTGACACTATAAATAAAATTGAATTGAATTGAAATTGATTTCACTTTTTTTCCTACCCAAAATGTGATTTGTGTTGCCTTCTTTGGCCCTATTCTTGCCTTCCTTCCCTCTACTGTCCTTCTACTTTTTACAAGTAACTTGCTTTTCTTGAAGTTATGTAACTGTTTTTGAAGTTTTTTATACTATTTTCGACCTATTCTTGCCTTACTTCCTTCTTTCTACCATCTGTTTTTGTCTCATTCTCATGAAAATGTTTTTTTCAGGTCCAAGGCTGTTGTTTAGTAAATCTCTCGCTGACAGAGCTGTACTGTTCCTCTTTATAGAGACTTTTCTTTTTCTACCAAAAATGATTAGTCTACTAGTCGGGGGGTACTTGGCTTAAAAAAAACAATTCAAAAGGGGGAAAATTATTGAAAAAAGTTTGAGAACCACTGCTTTAATGTAAACATCTTTTTTAAAAGTAGGTTGGCGTTCTGTTTTGATCACATGATCATCAGTCAATGTAAACACATGATCATGTTTACTAAATAAACTATTTTAGCTAAACGGTCTTAATTCCTACTTTTAAAACACATATTATGGAAATGTGCACAAGTAAATAGACGGATTATGAGCTTGTTGTGCGTTCCCTCTTGTCCTGCAGGGGGCGACAAAGAGCCATCTGCTCCTCACACACACCGACAATATGTAGACGAAGAAAGATTTGGACCACATTAGACGTTTGGAGGCAACAAAACCGAACAAAAAAAGCTAATCTTAGTGTTTTCAGTCAGTCGGCATCATTGTCATACATCTATGGTCTGCACAGGTACGATTATGTCTCTATCCCGAGAGAGTCCAAGTTGATATTGAACCACAATAAGTCGGTGAAGCTGTTCCGTGTTTATGGAGAATAAGGCGCCTGTTGTGCTGAACGCGGTTCCTCCTTACGGACATGTTATTGCCAGCGAGAAATGGAGAAACTCTTCCCTTATTCAAAGCTTAAAAGGTAATGAATTGTTTTAATAAAACTGCCCAAAATGATAACCTATCAGCATGTTACGTATATTAACGTCTTTGTCGTTATTGTTTTTTTAAATGGATACAACAAACTTGTGCCAAACGCCATTCAAAAATATCTTGTAAGTTTGTTGGCCGACTAACAAGCCGTGTAGAATATGACCGTACACCTTTTCTGTGTCAAATCATTCCACTTTTCAATTCGGCTGACATGTCATCAATTTATAATTGCCTAAAAATGTAAACTTAAATAATCCCTGTTTTTTTTTTTTTTTTTTTGGTCTTCAAAAAACTTTATTATGCAAGTACAGATACACAAACACATTAACCCTCCTTGGTCAAAATTAACCCTCGTCTGTTTTTAACTGTTTATAAAGCAAAAAGTATTATCACCCAATTCTGTGTTACACCTTTTAGCTCACTTCATAACAACTTCTTATCACTAGTTTTACACTTATTTTTGGGATTCATGAACAATGGTCATGTAAATGCATGTAATGTACATGACATGTTACGTCATTTGAGTTAAAAAAGCAAAAATTTGGAACATTTGTTGATGGATTATCACATACTTCAACAGATGTCAAAGTTTAGTAAGAATACGGTTTTGAAACCATTTTATTATTATTATTATTATTATTATTATTGGCCGCACATCAAATATTTTGTCTAGGAAGAAAAGAGATTCTATAAATTGAAATAAAATACCCCAAATTCAATTAAAGAAACACATATTTCTGATATATAAACATTGAAAACGGGTCAAATTTGACCCTAACACAACATGAGGGTTGAAAACATTAAATGCATACATACATTCATTCATACATACATACATACATATATGAAAAATGGGGCACATGGAATTTACATTAAAGAGTCATTGTCAGTCCTTGTAAAGTTTCTAAATATTATTTCATGTTGTTTTTTAAATTGGTGAATATTCTGTTTTCTTTCAGACCATTTACATTTATGGATATGAAATTTCCCAAATAGAATTTAAAAGATTCAAAATGAAAACATGGCATTTATCCAAATGATTTCCTTCATCGTAAAAAATAATGTCTCTACTTTGTAATTTTATCCTAGAGCCAAACAATACATGAAATACATCCTCCACATCAATCCAGAACAATCTGACATAAAAACATTCACAAAAGAAATGTGCAATCGTCTTTGTGAAAACTAGGGCTGTTCTCGATTGAAGAAATTCTTAGTCGACTAACACATACTTCAACTGTACCGACTAATTGATTAGTTGATTTAATCGACAGATCTGTAAAAATGATCAGTGCACTACTTTTATTGAATTTGGGTGTTTTATTTAATTTTATAGCATTTGAAAAAAAATTAAATAAAAAAGTGACAAATGTTGGAAAAAGCTTCAAAAACTTTGGAAAAAAGATTGACAAAACATAAAATAATCGCTGTAAAAAATTAACAAACTTTTTTTTAAATCGCTGACAAAAACGTCAAATACTGCCAAAAAAAAAAAACTGGAAATGACTTTACAAAAACATCGGGAAAAGTGACCGTGTCAAAAAAGAACAACAAAAGGTTGGAAAAATAAAAGTTTTCATTTCAAATTTTGACCCAGAAAAAACCAAAAGTTGCGTGGTCAACGGGAAGACAACATAAGGGTTGAAGTACCAGCCAAGGTTTGGACACACTGTCCACTTAAGTTATATTAAACAAATTGTGCATTTATTTTTCTTCTATTTGACAATTTATGAACCAAAAGATTAATCAAGGTTACATTTTTTTGGATGAATCGATAGTGTAAGAACATCATTATTTCTTCCCAATGCTGTTGTTGTTTGTGTGGCCAGACAATGTTAATAATTAACATTTATGTGTGATGTAATAGCTCCCCTTTTTATTTCTTTGGTTGCACAATGCACTTTACACTTTTTAATGTGGGCTTTATGTGAATTCTTGTATGTGGTGTTTTTTTTATCTTTTATTTGCTCTCAAATTTTTATAAGTTTCAAATGCATAGTAACATGTCACAGCAAAAACAATGTGTTTTTGTCTTCCTCGTTGTTCAAAGATTAGGAATTTTGCGGTCTCAATGTGAAGAAAATGCACTCATAAACAAGCTCCACTTCTGCTCTAGGTGGTGGTGTGAAAATCCTCTTTGAGAACGAGCTCGGTGTGGCGGATTTCCACCTGCCCAACAAGAGCTGCATCCTCTACGTGTCCGAGTGCGACATCATAGCAGGAAACGGCTACAAGAGGAAACTGGTTCGCTACAGAAATGTAAGTTCAATCAACGAGACGACAGACACGGCCCTTTTGCTTCAAGCCTCCCTGTGTTGTTTAGATTAGATTAGATTCAACTGTATTGTCACTGTGCAGAGAACAAGTACAAAGACCATGAAGTGCAGTTTGTGTCCAACCAGAAGTGCAAAAAAGAGCAGAAAAGTGCAATGCGATATACAAAGTATAGACCGGTGGTGCATAGACAGGACAAGACATATTGTGCAGTGTAGACAGTGGTGGTTTAGAGCAGGGGTCTTCAACAGTTTTTTAAGCCTCGGACCCCTTAACTGGAAGAGAGACGGAGCAGGGACCCCCTACTATATATATTGTATAAAATGTTGCATATTAAACTGGGCCTACAGTAACGTGTAGGGCGGACTTAAGCCTTTATTTACATACCTTTTTTTTGCATAGAATACTAAGCTATTTAGTATCTGTGGATGGCATTAGTGACTACCTTACCTATAGGCCGGTTTGCTTATAATATGTTGGATACATTTTTTAGGACAGTTCTGATTTAAAAAAAAAAAAAAAAACGTAACCATAATTTGGAGGCATTGACTCTGAGGACCCTCTAGGGGTCACAGACCCCCTGTTGAAGATCCCTGGTTTAGAGTAATATAAATAAAATATAAATATGTGCAGTCTATTAGCAGTTACCTTATAAGAGCAGAATAAATATGGCTATGTAATATAAACAATATATGAACATGTACAGATATGTGCAATGTAGTAGCAGTAACATTATAATAGTAGTAAGAATAATATAGATATATGCAGTGTATTAACAGAATATATTTATAACAAAAACAGAGTAAAATCTGGATATTCAGTATGAACCATATAGACAGATTTTTACAGCTATGTGCAGTGTGGTAACTACCATTATAGTGCAGAAACGATAACATAAGGGTAGTAAGAATAAGTGTATGTGCAGAATGACAGTGTTTCCTCTATGTTGATTTGACCGTGGCGGCCCCCCACGGCAACATTTCTGCCCCCCACGGTATAGGAAATAGGGCTGCATTGTTAAGAGTGCATGTTGGAGAATATTTGTATTTGAGGAGCATTATTTCCATGCTGAAGTAGTGACACTGCATTAAGATAATGTAATTAATAGTGGGGTTTATTGTTATTTGCTACAGAATGCTTAGCCTATATGTCAAGATCAAAGTTGGCCTATATAGTAACTCAAAAAATACAGTTGAATACAATTTGAAAATATGCCTCATTGTGTGTGTGAATAGAGGTGAATACATATATTTGTTTGTGTTGCAGCAAAGTGTCAGTTCTGTTTCATGGGGGGTTGGGGGGTGTTTGGACCTGCCCTCACTGCTAAAAAAAATCCTAAAGGAAACACTGCATAATGAATAGTATGAAGAGCAGTAGAATATGGCTATGGATGGATAAGTGCTTGATGTGAACGGTGCCCCTCCTGTTTTTAAAGACCAGCAGCAGTTTCCAGGAGCTGGTGTTGGTGGAGAACACCCGACTCAGCGAGCAGTACTTCTCTGCCGTGCAGAAGTTTGTGGTGTTTGACCTCGGCCTGACTCTGCTGCCGGTCGGCGGGCAGACTGAAGCCTCACAGCTCATCGCCCAAATTGTGAGTAGTGAAGACGAAACGACAAACCAGCAATACATACCAGTGTGATTTGTTGACACTGATAAATGTGTTGATTCTGCACAATTAATCGCAATTTTATCAAAATATATATATATATATATATTTCTTTTAATCGTTGGAAATAAAGATTTCATTCATTCAGAAATCTCAATATGGACTAGTGCAATATCCAAATGGCAGAGGTGCGCAATATTATTATTATTAGCCTTTAATGGATGGGACAGTTAGATATGAAAGGAGAGAGAGAGAGGGGGACGACGTGCAGGGAAATCGCCACAGGTCGGACTCGAACCCTGGACCTTCTGCGTCGAGGAATTAACCTCTATACAGTATGTGCGCCTGCTCTACCAACTGAGCCAACCCAGCCACGAGGGGTGCAATATTTGATAAAGGCAAAATGTGTGTTAAAGGTCCCATGGCATGAAAATGTCCTTTTATGAGGTTTTTTAACATTAATATGCGTTCCCCCAGCCTGCCTGTGGTCCCCCAGTGGCTAGAAATGGTGATAGGTGTAAACCGATTCCTGGGTATCCTGCTCTGCCTTTGAGAAAATTTCGGGAAAGAAACTGCAGATACAGTATTAGGGGACCACTAAGGTCTATATAAAAGAGACTTCAGATACAGTATTAGGGGACCACTAAGGCCTATATAAAAGCATCCAAAGAGCACCATGTCATTGGACCTTTAAAACATTCTGAATGGAGTATTGTGGTGCTGTGGAGACGTCCCGGCCCTCAAATCCTACCATACAGATTAAAGAAAACATCTTAAAATTGGAGGGAATGATGATTTTGTATCATTATTTTAATTTTCATCGAAAAATATTACAATTTAAATGATTATAGAGTGATCTTTGTTCGGTACAGATCCTCACAAAGATCACTCTACAGTATCATGTTTTAAATTGTAATATTTTTCAATGAAAATGGAAAATAATGATACAAAATCATCATTCCCTCCAATGTCATGAATCCTATCTCAATCACAATTTCACTCAAAAATAATCCCAATGAGATAGTTTCCTCGTATCGTGCGGCCGTGGTTCACTCTGCTGTCTGATACTGATTGTCCAACCTGCCCCGACGGTCTCCAGGTTCACGGCGAGGACCGAGAGAACCCCTTCAGGAGGAGGAGTTCGTCCCGGCTGTTGGACCCGCTGGTGCTGGCTATGGTGCAGCATGTCCCCGGGGTCGGCAGGGTCAAAGCTCTGGCCCTGCTGCAGCAATTCTCCAGCATCCAGGAGCTGTGCAACGCCCCCCCTGCTGAGCTGGAGGCCATCGTGGGTCAGGCTGCTGCTCAGCAAATCCACAGCTTCTTCCACAAACCCTCTACTGCTGGAATCTGAAGGCTGGACTGGAAGGTTTGGATTTAATGCCGATATTTGGGGTGGCAGTAGCTCAATCCGTAGATATTTGGTTGGGAACTTGTAATTTCCCCACTGGGGATCAATAAACAGTATAAATTATTGAATTATTTACTCATGACTCATGTTTATCGTATCCACAATAAACAGTAATCTTATAGCATCAATTTTCTTTTTGTACAGTTTGAGATTTTCCTTTTTAATTGTGTTTGTTTTTGTTTATTTTGTTATTAGCTTGGACTAAAAGTATACGTACATAACATTTTGTGAATTAATTTTGTGAATGAATGAATGAATGAATGAATGAAAAAATATAGTAATATTAAACCTACATTTGTCTTTTTTCGTCTTTTTTACGGTGTGAAACATTTAAAAACAATAAAAAAAAAACTTTACGATTTAACCGGTGGCTTTTTTTATTGCGACAACAACAAGAGGTCTCTGATTTGTTAGCGGTTCCGCCAAAGAGATGTATCACCCATAAACGTTTATTACACATGTTCTCAATTAAATAAGTGGATGTTTGAGGCGCAAAAGGTGACAATTATCCAATATTTTACCCAAAAAAGCAAACATTATAGAAAGTAAAACCAGATTTGTGTAGCAGGATATAAGGGTTATATAACAAATAACCTTAAAGTTAAGTTTGAAATAGTGTGAGTGCATTACAAAATTAAGCGTATTACATAATGTAGCATTTCCAATTGTATTGTTACAATACCAATTATTATAGAAAAGTATTTAGATCCTTTACTTGAGTAAAAGTACTCTGAACACTGAGATTCAGATGTACTGCAATACAACTGTTACAGATCAAACTAACATCAAATTGCTGCTTACATGATAATAGATAAGCAATAATACAGCAATAACATACTAAACTGTTAGAATGAACATTCACAGAGGTATAAATCCTATTCTGATTCTTATTTTGAAGAAGCAGGGATGACTTTGTCTGTCAGACTCCGATACTACCATATCAGCAGAGCAGAAACGTAAGTATTGTGATTTTATTCTTGTAATATTAGTCTATAACTTTCTTTTTCTCAAAATGTTACAATATTATATAAGAACAATATTAAAATGCTTGCAGATCAGCAATATTCTGATATTTGACAACTGTGTTGACTCAGCAGAGGTAACAATAACAACAATATACGACATGAATTGATCTACAGGAGAATAGATAGGCGAAAAGAAATACAGAAGCAAATTGGGTGATTGTCTTACTTTGCTGTCCTGAGTTAAGTCCATTGGTTAAGTCACATTTTGGCAGGCTATAAATGTGTGTATGTAATCTAATGTATGTCCTATCTGTTTCTCGTGTAAACTCGTGACAAATATTTCCCCGCTCAAAAATGGGACAGCTATTGTCCCAGAGTGATAGAGAAAGACATCTCTATGGCTCTGTATTGTCCTATTGTCACCTTTTTAATAAAATTGTATTTACTCCTGTTTTGGATATCAGGACAACATGACCAACATCGCCCTCTAGCGGCGTGCAGTCGGTTTTCGGCACACCACCGGAAGCAGCCGTGCTCATCGTGGCTATCTTGAAGTGTCTGATTGAAGAGGCTTGTTGCCCGTTGTTGTAAACCGTTCCCCCCCGTGAGTCCTGCTCTCGCCGTCACGTAGCTCAACAGACACAACCGGAGTGAACCACCTGAGCCCGTGTGTATGGATACACTTGTTTAAGTGGACTTTGTGCACATTTACCGGACGTTTCACCTCAGACTCATCTCCGTTAGCCAAGAATGCTAAATGAAGTTAGCGTAGCGTGCTAGCTGGAAATAGACCTCCACAGCGCTGGGTCGGAGTGACTATTGGATAGAGACCACGCTGTATTTTTCATGGACCCACAATGTCCAGATAAACCTGTCTGAATGGACTCTGTGCTGTCCCATTTATTTGAAACCGTCGGCATTATCTCATGGTGTCCTACGAAGCTAATGAAGTTAGCTTGCGAGGCTGAAGTAGACGGATCCGTAGCTACGTAACCTAGCAACACAACGCACGTCAGAGTGAGAAAACGTTTTTAACGGAGTGTGTCTGGAGGAAAAGTTTCTGTGACTTAGTAAAAAATGTCTAAAGTCCAAATGCTGAGAGCTTTTGTGAACCAGCGACTAACTGCGGCTGCTGAAGAGATATTTGAGCTGTTTGAAAGAACGATAGAAGAGTACGAGGAGCAAATCCGGTTAACGTTACACACAGCAGGTAGGTACACATTCATGGTTATCCATTCAAACTGCTGAGAAACCAGCCAAGTTGACTTTTGATCTTTTAACATATGTATATATCTCAAATGCCATAATTTTACCCTTTTAGACATTTGTGTGAAATTTCATTATTAGCTTATCTTATTTTAGCACATTTTGTTTAACTTAAAGGTTCTGTACTCTTCATTCAGAGCATTAATATAGCAGAAAATAAATATTTGCTATGTAAAGATACATTGGAGTAATGGCTTCCTGACTTCAAGAGCAGAGAATAAGGAATTAATTTACACTCCTGTCTGTGTGTGTTGTAATCCTTCTTTGTTTCAATAACTGCTCCGGCTGCGTGTGCATGTTAGTGCACGTGACAGTGAAAAACACAGGTATTTTATGCATTTGGTGAGCGGTTTGAGAGAGCCATTTAAAAGCAATCTGAGCTAGGGGTGCACCGATCCGACTTTTTCAGTCCCGGTGTTATGTGCCTTTGAGGGCTCAGATTTTCAGTTCAGTGTAGTTTTTATTTGATTTGCGACATGCAAAGGCCAGTAAAATGTTTATGAATATGTAGCGAATCTGTTGACGTGGGTAGGTTGATAGATTTACACGGCATCTGGACAGGCTTGGAAACTAGTAGGTGGAAAAACCAGAAGGCACGTAACACCGGTGCCGATGCCTGGGCTTTGTGTATCTGTCGGTACCCGATACCGATCCGATACCGTTGTTGAATTAATAATACGCTGTATACCTTCCTTCCACCAGGTGGACGAGACTAAAGGCACAAGACTTTCCTAACTAAACATTACTTTCCTAACTAAGACAAAATAACATAAATGTAATGTATTGAATTCTTATTTATTTGTACACTCAACTCTTCCAGCATGCACTGGCGACCGAGGGAAAAAAAACGAACAAAACTGGATCCCTGATCCAGCTATTTTGTCAATATCGGGACTAATATCGGATTGGTGCACCCCAAATCTGAGCCCGCTGTTTTTCTTCTTCTTCAGTATTTCGAGAACAGCCCCTTTTTAAATGATATTTTGCAGCTGTAAGCTTTAAAGGCAGGGTTGGTAAGGTTGAGAAGCTAGCAGGATTTGAAAGTAATTAGGGACTGTATTCAGAGCGTCTGCTTCAGATTACAGCACTGCAGTTTGAATGAATGAATGAAGACATTTTTATTTCAGACATATCAAAAATAAGCCAAACTAATAAGTTAAATAAGCAAAACATTCAATAAACAATAAATAACATTAGCCAACATGAAAAGGAGTAGAAAGAAGTACACTTATTTAATCCTACCCCCTTTTCCATAACTCAGTAAATGATTATTTTTTCATTTACCACATATTTATATCTTATTTATATTGATCACATTGATCTTATAATATATATATATATATATATATATATATATATATATATAGTTAGTTAGTTAGTTAGTTAGTTAGGTATATTTTATTTCTGTCATGCCAAACATCTTGGCCCATCCCACATGGGATTACAAGGCACCACAAATTCACTTATTCAACAAACATCTTCCCGTTGCATATACAAATCCTTCAAACAAATACATGAATACAAATATATAGACATACACATACATACATGTATATACACGTACACACATACCACACACAAAACAACTAGTTCTCATCTATATTCCTAAGTCCTCTAACATCCACAATATAATCAAGTATAGGGCACACACAGGCTTGAAACAATTTAGAATACGTTTGAAAACTTATGTCTTTCAGATTCCTGCTTTTACCAATAATTCCTCCCAAAGCTCTACGTGCATATACGTATATACACACACATACACACACACACACACTCAGACATATGTGTGTGTATATATTATATATATATATATATATATCATATATATATATCATATATATATATACACACAATAATACACATATGTCAATGAACACATATTAACTCTTAAAGCCCTCCTTTCATATATTTTTTGAATATCATTGCTTTGTACCTTTTTTTTGAACTGGATAATGTTTGAACATTGCTTTAGTTCTGTGCACAGACCATTCCACAATTTCACACCACTGATTGTAATGCACCGACTTTTTATAGTCGTGTGAACAGCAAACACCTTGAATTTAAACTTATCCCTTAAATTATAACCCACCTTCTGAGTATTACCTGTTAGTAGTCTGTTTTTTACTTTATACATAATTGGTGCAACTTGAAATTCAACTAGATCAATGACCTTTAAAGCTCTGGAATGTAAAAAACAGTGAGTTGGTGTGATCATAATATCCTGCTTTATGAACTGCTCTTCACAGTGTGATCAGTGGTTGCAGTGTGCTTTTATAGTAGTAGTTTATAGTTCTACTCATCATAACTCCATCCAGAAAGGAGAACTGCAGGAAGAGGTCTAAAAGCAGTTTTATGCTTCTGCATCAACTCCACGCCGTAGCTACGGCGTCGCGCCTACGGCGTCGTGACCCTTTTGGAGTTCTGCGTCGGCGTTGCTTTGCATCGCGGTGCATTTCACCGCCACAACGCTAGGGGGTGTCGCCTGTGTCTGTGTCACTCAACACCGAAACGGTACTCAGAATGGCAAACCCCATAGACTGTTAATATAAAATATTAATCTTATTTGTTTGGCCTTTTCTTGCTTAGATTTTGTCAAAAGTATCGAGAAATAGACAGTAAATTCCAGTGACCTAGTTAGTGTAATCAGAAAAGAAGTCTGAGTTTGTTTGCGAGCTGTCTGCCAGACAGTTTATTTTAGCAAAGCTAACTTTAGCACAACTGCCCACAAAGTACTGCTTGCTGGCGAAGTGCTAATTTCAAAACGTTACTGACATGTAGACACTTTACAAACGGATAACCCCGTCATTGTAACCACAATATGTCTGAGTTTATTTGCAGAGCTGATGTCTGTGAACTAGCATGTTGCTACTCCCTACAGCAGGCTGCTTGAAACACCGACTATCAACAGGACCGGTTGACCAATCACAGTCCTTGCGGCCTGTGTTGCCTCGACGGAAAGTTACACATTTTTGGAGCTGCACATCGAGCTACGGCGGAGGGCTCGGAGAGGGGTTCGCTTCGACGCAGAGGGGTTTGCGGGGGTATGCTGTCGATTCGACGCAGAAGCATAAATCAGCCTTAACACTGCTTCAAATTATGGCATTTTATATAATTCTTTCTCCGCAGCTTTAATGTAAAATCAAGATTTTTACCATTGTAGTTGATTGAGTTGAAGCTCGTTTTGAACTACTGACTAATTATTTAACATGTAATGTTAACATGAAATAACAGTTTGCTAAGACTTGTGCATGTGTTTCATTATTCTCTTCAGACGTCCAGCAGCTGTTGGTGGTTAAAGCAGAGGTTCCCCTCGAGCAGCAGGAGTGGAGCTCCAGTCTGGACCAGGAGGACCCAGAGCCCCCCCCACACATTAAAGAGGAACTCTGGACCAGTCAGGAGGGAGAGCAGCTTCAAGGGCTGGAGGAGGCTGACATCAAGTTCCCGTTTTCTTCTGTCTCTGTGAAGAGTGAAGAAGACGACGAAGAGGACTGGGGAGGACCAGAACCAGCCAGGAACTCAGATCCAGATAGTCCTTTACAACCAGCTACTCATGATAAGACTGCAGACTCCTCTGAACCTGAAACTGAAGACAGTGGGGACTGGGAGGAGACTAGGGAACCTCAGTCAGGTTTAAACTCCCTGCAGAACAGTGAAGTAGCTGTAAGGGATGTGGAACCGCTGAAGAAACACACTGGAGTCCAAACAGACGGGAAACCATTTTGTTGCTCGGTGTGTGGTAAAAGATACCCTCTGAAGAAGTCTTTATCAATTCACATGCGACTTCATTCAGAAGGAAAACATTTCACCTGCTCAGTTTGTAAAACAAGTTTCTGCAGCAAAAGCAATTTGGTTATGCACATGAGAATCCACACCGGGGAAAAACCTTTTAGTTGCTCATTTTGTAGCAAAAGATTTGCACGAAAGACCCATCTGCGAGACCACTTGTCTTCCCACACCGGTGAAAAACCATTTAGTTGTTCAGTTTGTAGCAAAACGTTCATACAAAAGAATCACCTGAAACAGCACTTGACTGTCCACACGGGCGAGAAGCCGTTTAGTTGTTCAGTTTGTAGTAAAACCTTCGCGCTGAAGCAAAACCTGAAACGCCACTTGACCGTCCACACCGGGGAGAAACCATTTAGTTGCAGCGTTTGCGATAGAAGTTTTAATCGGCAGGATAGCGTCAAAAATCACAAGTGTGTTGGTGAGGGCAGCGGAAATAAATGAAGCCGCACAGATGCTTGCTGAGCCAATTTTCTTTCCAGCAGGATCAAAGAACTGATGGCAAGACTTGGTTCAACGTTGATAAGATAGAAATTGTCAGACTTATGGGGCTGGGCATCGTTCAAAATCTTTCGATCTCGTGCCAGTTTTGATGCTGGTTCCTTAACAATACTTTTATCGATACCGTATGTTATAAAATCCATTTCAACATCAACAAAAATACATTAAACACAAAACTTTTATTTTCTAGCTTAATTGTGAATCAAAACAGTTATTAAAATTAAAAGAATTGCGTAACACTGCTCACTCAGAGTGACATTAATAGGATACTTAGGATTGGTATCAATCCGAACTTTAAAAATTAACAAAAAAAAGAGAACCCTTTTTGCCACAAAATGAACTATATATTATAAATAATATAATAAATAAACAAATTACATTGTATACAGGCTAATATTGAACAAACTAAAATTCAACTTTTTAGTGCAAACTGCATAATAACCCAAATCTTTAACAGTAAACTTGGTGACTGCCCTGTTGTCAACATTTAACTAATGGAGAACTAACATCAACTAAATCAATGTCATTGAATTGCCTTGTTGTTGAAAGGCGCTGTAGAAGTTGCCTTACCTTACGACTTCAGCGTGTCAGTCATCAGGGCACAGAAACCACTGTTGTGCCTGCTTGTCTCACAGGAAGTGTAAAACGACCGCTTTCGGCTCGCCATTAATATCATATCGCAGCAAACGCTGTCTGCGTGAAGTTTTGAAAAACTGTAACCACACTAGAAACCACTTTATCGGCATCGCCGTGACTCACTGTGACGTCAACAAAAGTGCAGAGCCCACGTAGTTTACGCCGTGCGTGCGTGCGTGCGTGCGTGCGTGCGTGCGTGCGTGCGTGCGTGTGTGTGTGTCGGGGCTCCCCTCTGCGTCAATATGCAGAGAGGACAGATAAGCTTGTACTTACAAGCTCAGACGCTTTTGGAACTGAAATTTGGCACCAAAAGATAAATCATTTTTCGATACTCATAGGATCAGAGTATTATTTTCGGTGCCATAAGAGTATCGACGTTCGGTGCCCAGCCCTACAGACTTGAGGCCTTTTCACACGGGTAGCGCCACTTCGCCTGCGTAGTGGCGTGGATCCGCGGGGTCTACTACGCTCCTCATGTGAAGGACAACGCTCTGCGAGTAAACGCCAGGCAATCAATGTGTGGTAACCATGGGGATTCTGTTTACTACTGTATCCCTGCCATAGCCTGACAAGCTAGACCCACATCCAGATGTAGGGTCTGGGATCTCGCCATTGACGGAGCTCAATCAGAGGGGCGGGATAAACGGTTGTCTTTCAAATTCTCTCTGCACGCAATAGGATAGCGCTACAACCAGGCAGGACAACGCTAGTTGATAGATTAAACTTTTGCCGTATCCGGTCGGCAAAACTCCGAACACATCTTCCTTTTTTAAGAATGACTTCAGTGCCGTTCTTTGTGAAGACTTTGAACTCCAACTCTTCCAGAGCCAAAGCCGATTCCAAAGTCCACTGTTCGCCAGCAGCAGCAGCCATCTTCTTTGTTTTCAAGTAGAAGGGAATTCACGCGGAAACGTCGCAACTCTGCCGTCGTTATGTTAAGCCCCGCCCACCGACTCTATACTCGATGTGATTGGCCTGACCAGAGTTTGGTTTTTCCAGCTTGCAAGCCGATGGAGAGTTGCTAAACGACCCTGGCCGCAAATTACATTTGCTGCCGATAGGCTGCGTCTAGATTTCTAGGCTAGTTGAATCTGATTACTATGCTCCTCATGTATCCCTGCCCTAAGAATAGCTGACTGTGGTATCATTTATCCCTAATCACAGGTCGATTTATAACAAATACGGGGAATCCTAGTCTTTCCTTACCACGGACTGTGATTGTCGATAGCTAAAGTTAAGCTAAATTAGCATAGTCATAATTACATACCTGATAAATCCACAATCAAGTTTCAAGTTACATTTATTTATAAAGCACTTAAAAAGCAAACAAGTTTGCACCAAAGTCCTTGACGAAGAAAACTAAAAAAACATGTATACAAGCATAAACATATATGCTATATATTCATATATACATAGATGTGTTGGAAGTACAACTTTTAAATAGAAACAAGTTGAAACACAAATTAAAACTTGAAATACAGGTTAAAACAGGGAAACGCAGTAAATACAGCTTTACGTTATTTCATTTTCTGGGCACTTTACTTTTTGTTATATGTATTCATTGACTTACCTTTTTTAAATTGTCTTAAAGTATGTTATGTCCCTACGACGACTCTGTGGTCAACATTTGGGATTGGTAAATAAAATTACTTGACTTAGCTCCCAATAACTTAATTTATTTCCAATTTAATGGATCCTTTTGGTCTTGGATATGTTTCATCTTGAGTAAAACATGAACTGTTGATTGAACTGCTCATACAATATTTAGTGTAAGTTCAGTTGAATCACAAATCCTCAGACAAACTCTGATTGGGCACAATTCAACAGCGGAGGGTAAAGTGCAAATTGAACGCTTGGGCTATAGGTAAAAGTGTCTTGTGTACTGTTGAGTCTTAATGGATTTATAGCAGGGCTGGGCAATATATCGATATATCTATCATTATATGAGACTAGATTTTGGATATCGTAATATGACATGTGCTTTATATATTTGGTACCCCTAAAATCGCATGTGCCCCCAGTCTGACCCATCCATTTGAAATGGTCTAGAACTGCCACTGGCTCATGGTCTTGCTTATATTTTTGGACTGTATATTTCCCAATCACTATGTTTCTTTGTGTGACTAAATTAAGCCCATGTTTTATGAGATGGGCCTGTAAAATAAGTTTGATCACTTTTTATTTTATTTTCAACTTGTATGGCCTCATTTTCTTATTCTAAAACAGGTGTATTGTATTTATTTGTTTGTGTCTTTTACATATTTTTATTGGAATTCTATTATTTATGTATGTTCTTGTATATTGCGCTACTTGCTTTGTTTGTTAGGTATTTTATTGTGCAGTCTCTGTAAAATGTTTAGATGAGTCAAGGTTTCTGTCTAAAGCTGTTATTGTGAAGGATAAAGCGGAAGTGGTGAATTATGACATGTGCTTCCATTGACTGTTTTGGATAATAAAGAAAAGCCGTGTGTAGCAAAGTCTCCGTTCAGAAGTTATGGCTCACGTTTTTATTTTATAATTCTAAGTTCATGCATTCAGTTACGTGCCCACACACTGCCTCCATTCACACACACGGACGCACGGAGCCTCAATCGTGTTTGTACGTTATGGGTTGAAGAGGTTAGCCAGGTAGTTGTAAATCGCTTTTTTTCTCCGTGAGTTCTGCTCTTTCAGCGTTACGTAGTTAATCAGATACAACCGGAGTGGACCACCAGAGCCCTTATGCATTGATGAACTTGTATAAGTGGACTATGTGCACATTTTGGAGGACATTTGACCTCAGACTCATCTCCTTTAGCCAAGAATGCTAAATGCAGTTAGCTTAGCCTGCTAGCTGGAAATAGACGGATACGGAACTCCACACGTAGGTAGCTAGTTGGAGAGACTATTCGGCAGAGACCGAACTATTTTTCATGGACCCACAATAGTGTAGATGACCCTGTCTGAATGTACTCTGTGCTGTCCCCTTTGTTTGAAAACGTCTAAATTATCTCCTGGTGTCCTACGAAGCTAATGAAGTTAGCTTGCTAGCTCCCCGAAGTAGACGGACCCGAACAACACAGCCCACTTGTCAGAGTGAGCAAACCGGTTTTAACGGAGTCTGTCTGGAGGAAGAGTTTCTGTGATTTAGTAAAAATGTCTAAAGTTCAACTGCTGAGAGATTTTGTGAACCAGCGACTAACTGCGGCTGCTGAAGAGATATGTGAGCTGTTTGAAAGAACGATAGCAGAGTACGAGGAGGAACTTGAGTTCCGTTCAAAAGAAAATCACCGACAACTGAAACTACTGGACGCCGCTGATTGCAACCCTAAAGTCCGGTTACACAGAGCAGGTTTGTACAGCTTTGTTGTTGTTATCACTTAAAACTGCTGGGGAAACAGTGGAGGAGGAAGTATTCACAATCTTTACAGAAGTAAAGTACAACATTACTCAAGGTTTGTACTCATACTGTATTAGTGCTGGTCGATATGGAGAAAATCAAATATTACGATGTTTTTGACCAAATACCTCGATATCGATACGATATTGTTGTGTTGACCAATGGTGCTTTCACAAAATATTTACACAATGAGATTTTTGATAAATAATCATCAGTAATGTGGATATAATGACTAAGTGGGTAAAGACAAATAATAGAACAGTTACAACAGTCTGGTAAGTTCAGAAAATTACATCACTTTACAACACTTACAGTATGCCATATTACGATATCCAAAATCACGATATCGATATATTGCCCAGCTCTAAACTATGTAGTTCATTTTACTCAGCTAAATTTGTGTGACAGCTTTTCAGATGACGGGTTTTTCAGATGTTTAATGTTTGTGATAAAAGGATGAAGTGTTCCTTTATGTGTTGAGAAAGTTCTCCTACTTCTTAAGCTACTTAAACTATTAAAAAAGCCTCTTGGATCAGCTGGAAAATGCATCGTCACAAAGCTGAAAGCAGGGCTGTTTTTCTGACACCATAAAAAGTTTTAAAACCTTTTTAGAGATACAGGGATCTCACAGGACGGCAATGCTACAACCATGATGATCTTACAGAATACGATGCATTGCTGTACATGAAACTGCCCAACAGTATATATACAGGAGTTAAAATTAGCACAACCTTAAACGTCTACAGCAGTAAAATGCAGCATACACATTAATCCAGCAGGAATATAAAACCAGAAACATCAGATACAATACAGTGCTGTTCATTCGTTTACACACCCATGCTAAAGTTGACTAAAAAGAGGAATACAAAAATCATCTTTTGGAAATTGTGGAAATGTATCGTAAATAAATAAATGTTCTTCCTTAAAATACACCGGGCATAAATAAGTACACCCATATGTTAAATTCCCATAGAATTTAACATGTATAAACATTTTTATTTTTAAAGGCCAGTTATTTCATGGATCCACGATACTATGCATTCTGATAAAGTTCCCTTGGCCTTTGGAATTATAATAGCCCCCCCACATCATCACATACCCTTCACCATACCCCCACATCATCACATACCCTTCACCATACCCCCCACACATCATCACATACCCTTCACCATACCTAGAGATTGGCATGGTTTGATTTCAGTTAGCCTAATAGCTGGTTTGTTTTACATTGAGAGATGAACTTATGGAAAGTTCCCCATGCCAATCTCTAGGCACAACTGTAGGAAAACACTAACAGGGAACATTTTACTCCACTTGTAGTGGAGTATTTTCACAGTTTGGTATTAGTCATTTTACTTCAGTACAGGATCTGAATACTTCTTTCACCACTGGTTACAAGTTAAAGTCCTGCAACTAAAATATTACTTAGCTAAAAGTATGTAAGTATGATCAGGAAGATGTACTGTAATTATTTATTAAAATTACTAAAATAAATATTAAAATGTCCCCTGTGACTGTTACATGGCAGTGTTTCCCACAGGTTGAGAATTTACTTGTGGTGGTGGGTGGCGCAGGATGTGACAGTATGGCGCGTGATGGCTGGGTTCACCAAAATTCTGGTCAAATGGTTTATGAACTATTTAATGAAAACAATGACTAAGCTACATAACATTAACAGGCACTTTTGAAATAAATAAGTATTTACATATTAAACATTTCAGACTAAAATATGATAAAGATAGATGAAGTGTAGCCTATGATGTGCTTTGTCAATTAAATCTGCTTGGTTTGTCATATGTTATGGTTCAGCAGAAAAAATACCTGATTACCCAGAGCCCAAATAGGCTAATATATGTGGGCTAACTTAACCTTAATACTATAATCCATACAGAAAGTTACATGTTAATTAAAAATCTCAACACTGTCTCTTCTAATTCCTGTTAAATCATTTAAGACTAAGGCTATTTAATGTTAATTATTTTATTTTTTTGTTAGATCATTGTTCGTTTAAGTGTTTTAATCCATGTTTTGGGGATCGTCCATGCACTGTTTTGTAGGCTACTGTACATATCCTTGTTGCATTCATTAAGATCTCATCTGAAGATTTCTGTCATTTAAATCAGGGGCTAACCCTACAGACAATGCTTTCCTAACTTCTTTGCTTCTTTTTTGCCGGCTCAGCCATGACAATAGTGTGAAAAACTCCATCGTTACCTTGTAAGCCGGTTCCTGAATGGGCGTATGTGTGCAGTGCCGTGAAGCAATTCGTTACATAATATCACGCGATGCTTCTTGACACTCAGGCTGCCGCTAGGGGGAAGCGAGACGAGCAGCATTCAACTAAAAAAAAGTCATATAACCATTCCAATGACTCCAAAGTTGTTCAGTTAAGGTAAATTAAGCTAAAAAAAAAAAAAACTGCGTAGTTTCCCTTTAATAAAATCTTGGGTTTTACTCGGGCTCAAGTGCATAAATACAGTTAATGGATTTAGGCAGGGAGAACGAGAACTGAAGGCTCCGTTAGCAACGATTAGCTCCGTTAGCGCTAAGCTCCGGTTAGCTCCGTTATAAAGATATGGAGTGGAGGAGACTGCCGTGGACAAGTAAAACCTATGTATGGGAAACACTGTACTATTATATAGTATATCGTTAGATTAATATTGCTTGTGCATTAATGTTGTTGACGCACATTTGTTTTTTGGTCGGCATCTCTGTCTGCATCGCTCCTCCGCACAGCATCAAGTCGCCTATACTCTCCAATGCGTGGTCCACTGCCTGTTCTGCCCTCTAACGTCCGTCCGCACCGCGTCCCGCCACCCACTCTCTCCACCAATGCGTGGTCCGCTGGCCCGTACCAACCTCTGATGTCCGTCACTCCACCGATGCTGTCCCAATACAGCGCTTCCACCTCCTCGTGTCTCTCTGTCTTGCCATCGCGATCCGTGGCCGTGATGGACAACGAGCAAGACATGGGGCCAACCACACATCGCTCGTACAAAGGTGAGTTTTTTTTTAACTTATTGTTGACACACATTTGGTTTTGGTCGGTAATGTTACGCCCAGTGTAGATTGCAAATTAGGGATGCACAGAATCCAGATTTTTGGGGTTCGGCCGAATACCAAATCCACTGGTTGAGATTCTGCCGAATCCAAAACCGAATACCGAATCCTACTCCCATCCTCAGTCCATGAACACAGTAAACACATTAATGAAGTAAACAGTGACTGTCCTTCCTTTGCCGTACCTGAAGTTGCTGCTGTCTGGAGCACAACTCGTATTCTTTCAGGTGTTTCGTACCAGATGTTGTAACAGCGGCCATGTTGTGTATAGTTTAGGGTACTCGCCACCACCAGACCAATCAGCATTGATTAAATTGAACATGTAGCTGGACTTGAATGGCCTTCTTTTGACTGAAAGTACTGCCAACAATACTTTTTCTGCTTATGAGTTCCATTTTCACTTTCTCATAGCCTGCTGCATTGAACGCTCCACCTACGTAAACACCTTCCCGGAATCAAGGGTGTTGTCATTACGTCGACCAGCGTAGCATGCGTAGCGCAAGCGTAGGATTCGGTTCGGTGGAAATTTTTTATTCCATGGAATGGAAATAGGGAAGAAATCTATACATCACCTGGTTCATTCTGTAACCTCAGGTATGCTACCGTGCCATATCAGCCAAGTGGTGCAACTGGATGTGGACAGGTGGTCCAAAGTCATGTGGTTTCAAACACCTGTTCACTCGGAACATTAAAAGCCCTTTCAGGTCAGTCAACCGATTGATCCATTGTTGTCTTAGGACTTGCAGAATTTCTTCATCTCAGCCGTAGATCATTCTGCACATATTATATAAAATGTGCTTGGCTGAAAGAGTAACCGAAGGTGTCACTTTCCATACACCATTGGAGCCCCAAGGCTCTTTCTATTGGGAGTTGGTCCCTCTTTCCATTGGGAGTTGGTCCCGCTTTCCATTGGGAGTTGGTCCCGCTTTCCTTTTGGGAGTTGGTCCCTGTCCCAATTGAGCTCACTCACTTTTCTTTTTTTTTTTTAGAGTGATCCTTCTTAGGAATTGCTCACAGGACTTTGCAATTGTTGCTGATCCACTGTGTAAGATGAAAGCCTCCTTTCTGGCAAAGGTCACCAAGGAAAAATTTGTACCGCTTTTTCCACAGATGTTGAGCTTTTCATACAGTCATCCACATAGAATTTTCTCTTCTATATAGTTATGTCCGGAAAGCTGCCTTGATGGTCATCTGCAGTTTTCCTCAAAACCTATTGTCCTAGTGTCATCCTGTATTCTGTAACATTGTTGGTCCAATCTCCACTGGGCCGCCATAGGAATCAAAGAAAGTCCTCGTCTTCCTCAGCCATTTGACTTGTCGAGACATGGACATGGACATCAGACATAAATACAAGGGTTTTTTGACTGAATCACAGGAGCACTCATATTAAGGAACTTGTAAGGTTCTGCACTGCAGAAGTTGATCGTTTGATGAGGTTCATTTGAACTCAGCTCAACAGTGAAAAACAACCCCCAACTTGCCTCTGCGTGGGTGGTAAACACCGTGCTGTGGAACGGATTCTCTTCACCTCTCAATTCATCCTGTGGGACATTTTCAGCGTAAAAATTGCTGCTAACAGATGTTGCCTTTAAGGAATCTGTAGTGTGGAATTATGATTATTATGATGTCGAACATTTTCAGTCCTTAATTTTGTGACCGGTACGTTTTTATTTTCCATCATGGACTCTGTGATCTTTGCATCAGGAATGACAGTTGTTGGTTTGTATTTTGCTTCTCAAGATAAGATTCTCTTCCATCCTGATCTGAAAATGTTTGCAAAACTGCAGTTTCTGCAACAGAGGCTTCAATCTCAGCATCAATTTCCACTTGCTCCATTTGTTTGCGATATGATTCCGAAGGTTCTGAAGAACATGTTTCTTTTTCATCGATACTGCACGCGCCAGGAGTGAGGCTCTCTTGGCTTTGGCTTGTGCACATGCAATTTCAAGCGAGGATTTGTTTGTGCCATCAGGAGAAAATAAATGGTTAGTACTCGTAAATATTACTGTATGAAGCCGCTGCATTCCTGTACTAGCCTGATGGGACGGGCTAGACCTAGAGGGGAGAGCTGCAGGAAGAGCTCTTACTCTACTTCAAACTGGCATTTTTTTTTTTTTTTTTTAATTCTTTCTGCAGCTTTAATGTAAAAGCAAGAATTTTACTGTCATAGTTGGATAAGTTGAAGCTCATTTTGAACTACTAACTATTGATTAACATGGAATGTTAAGACGACATTACAGTTTTTAATCATGTGCATGTATTTCACTATTCTCTTTAGACGTCCAGCAGCTGTTGGTGGTTGAAGATGATGTTCCTCCTGAGCCGCAGGAGTGGAGCTCCAGTCTGGACCAGGAGGAGCCAGATCCCCCCCCACACATTAAAGAGGAACAGGAGGAACTCTGGACCAGTCAGGAGGGAGAGCAGCTTCAAGGGCTGGAGGAGACTGATATCAAGTTCCCGTTGACTTCTGTCCCTGTGAAGAGTGAAGAAGACGATGAAGAGAAAGCTCAGTCCTCACAGCTTCATGAAAGCCAAACTGAGGAGAACAGAGAGGCAGAAAGAACAGGAGCTGATGGGGAGGACTGTGGAGGACCAGAACCAGCCAGGAACTCCGATCTAGATAGTCCTTTACAACCAGCTACTCATGACAAGACTGCAGACTCCTCTGAATATGAGACTGATGACAGTGGTGACTGGGAGGAGACTAGGGAACCTCAGTCAGGTTTAAACTCTCTGCAAAACAATGTAGAACCTGGAAGTGATGTGGAACTTCTGAAGAAACGCACTGGAGTCCAAACAGGAGGGAAACCGTTTTGTTGCTCTGTTTGCGGTAAAAGATTCTTTCTGAAGAAGACTTTAACATCCCACATGAGACTTCATACAGAAGGAAATCATTTCACTTGCCCAGTTTGTAAACTGGTATCCAGCAACAGAAGCACTTTGGTTAAACACATGAGAATCCACACAGGGGAGAAGCCATTTACTTGTTCACTTTGCAGTAAACAATTTGCACAAAAGGGACATTTGAGACGACACCTGACTGTCCACACAGGTGATAAACCATTTAGTTGTTCTGTTTGTAGTAAAACATTCACACAAAAGGGGAATCTGAAAAAGCACATGGCAATCCATACTGGGGAGAAACCATTTAGTTGTTCGTTTTGTAGTAAAAGTTTCACCCAAAAGGGGAATCTGAAACAACACCTTGCTGTCCACACAGGGGAGAAACCATTTAGCTGTTCAGTTTGTGGCGAAAGATTTACACAAAAGGGACATTTGAAACAGCACTTGAGTGTCCACACAGGGGCAAAACCATTTAGATTTAATTTGGATTAAGTTTAGATAAAGAATTTACTCATATGTGCTAGGCATCAGAAATAAATTAAGCTGCTTTTACGTAGGGGGTTGTATATTTGTTGTGTGTGTGCTTTGTTGTGTGCTTTATCCAGGGAGCACTCATTTTTTTCTTTAAAAGGAGGGTGGGGATTTTGGGATTTGGTTTACAAGTCATTTAGGCTACGTTCACATCACAAATATTAATGCTTTATTCAGATTCTTTTGCTCAGAACCGATTTTTTTGTTTTTGTTTGGCTGTTCACATGACCTTTTTAAAATGTGGCCTATATCAAATTCCAGTGTGAACTGTTTGTGGTTTCGAACTGACCTGCGTGTGCAAAAGAACAATAACAATGACCGCACGCTGCTGCACTAAAGTTAGGGAGGTTATGGAGGAAGTCAGCATTTTTGCTTTTATTTCAAAATGTTTGTGTAATGGCAGCCGTAACATCAATGAGCATACAATAATTAGGTCTAACAGCTTCCTCTCCCTCCATTGACTTGCTCCATCACTGTTCTCCATTTTGTAGGCCTAGTCAAGTTTTTAATTTTACTGTCTGTGTCTAGGGGTTAACTCCCGCCGGAGCATCATTTTGACAAATGTTGAAATGTAGATTGACGTAAAAGTCGCATCAAATCCGCCTCGGTTGTTCACACTGCGGCCGCATTGAAAAAAATCAGACCTGGGTCTGATTCAGGACCACATACGGAAGTGGTCTTAATCTGATTTGAAAACAATCTGATCTGGGCAAGATTTTAGTGTTAACACTACGTCTGAAGAAGTCTGACCAAAAAAAATCTGATTTGGGATCACTTTTGCCAGCAGTCTGAATGTAGCCTTATTCTTTGCCATTATCTAGCACACTGTTTCCTTTCCTCCTAATAGATCAGCCTCTGCCTGTCCATGGCAAGCTTGCTTTTGGTTTTAACTTTTCCTGTTATCAATACATTGTATTGATAATTTTGCCACAAGCGTCTCGCATACTTCTTTCGACCGATTTTACATCAATGGTTCCTCCCTGATCCCTATTGGGACGTATCACTGCAAAGATGCTTGTTGAGCATTTTTTTCCCCCAGCCGGATTGAAGTACTGAAGGCAAAACTTGGTTGAACATTGATATCAGCTAAAAACTGATATTTAAGGCTGAAACAGATCAAAAATAAGATTTTTCAGCTAAATCAAGCTACAAGATCACAAGTGTTTTATTTGTCCCCATGTTATTTGCCATTTTTCAGGCACTATGCTTTTTGTTATTACATGTATTCATCAATTAAACTTGTTTTTAAATTGTTTTAAATTAATTAGTTATATTTACATCGCTGTGTTTGAGCTAAATTATCAGCAGTAGAGGTGTGACTCGCAAGATTAAACATGACAAGATTTCTGTGGCGCTGTCTCGCGCAGACCACTTTCTTTCTCTGTTAAAATGAGTCGGGAAGCAGAGAGCAAAACCTAACTTTACTTGTAATGATAATAAACAAAGAGCAATGTTCTCCCTTCGTCTTATAATGGTCATAAATCAATACTAGAGTAGCCTACTTCCTTGTTCAGCACTGCAATTAATAAAATGCCATGGAGGAGAAAGGAGCATCTGTCTTAACAAAAATCATCATTTGAGTGTTTGATGGTAATTTATTTGTGCTTTAGAACATAATCAATGTGAAACAATATAAAAATAAGCTATATTTATCTCTGTCTACTTTACAATGACTAATTCATGTACAAAACATTTGGTCTCAACTACTGCCAGAAAACGCATAGTTATGTTGTAACCTTGGTTCTCTGAGTGAAGAGACTCTCTCTCCACCATACGTATGGAATGAGTAACAGTGTAACTGTTAGTTAGCCCTTGTATTGTCCTACGTGTCATGGGGACTTTGTCATGGGGCTTTGTTTATTTACATTTTCTATTCGCCTGTCCAAACGCTGCTCGATGCCCCCGTGCCAGTTCACGTGAAATGACATCACATAGTACGCGAGAGTCACCGCCAGGCCAATGCAAAAACGTTGAATAAACTGAACGAAGGACCCGAAGGACAACACGAGGGTTATACAGGAAAGAAGCCAGTCATCTAAGTTTGTAGCAAAACCTTTCAGTGCTCGGTTTTCATTTTGGGACTTTCGATTGAATAAAGGACTTTTTTTCCAAGTCTTATTTCAATCTCTTGAACCCAATCTCGTGTCTCGTCTCGTCTCGTGAGCTGGGTGTCTTGTCACACCCCTAATCAGCGGTGATGAAACTGAAGCAAGATACTTAACCTTCTTACTATTCAGCAACATTTTCTCTCCAGTTTAAAGTCATTATTGTTTGTTTTTACGTTACTGTAAAAAGCGTATTTTTGTGCATAAATAACTGAAGTGTGACTATACCTGAAAAGTAAGTGGTTAATTGTGTACATCGTTTCTTTTTTCTTCAACATGGCCAACAAATAGATCTTTTTGATATATTGGAGTGATTCTGTTTATGTGCACCTCCATGGAAGGAGAATCTTTCATATTCAGCAAATATTTAAGTCCCAGTTTCCTTGTTCTGATGTGCAGCAACTTTGTTTTAGAATGTGAATTGTTTATCTTTTGTTTACAGAATGTTTTTTTTGTAGTGTAATCTACATATATTTTCTAGAACTATTCTAAGATAACGCTCAAGAAATCTGTTCAACTTCTGTTTAATGAAGGATAACAAACAGGTGAAACTTGAGCCAGTGTTTTCACCATAATTGCAGTTCAAGGTTCTCCTTTAATATTTGCAACAGGTTACTTTGCGGTGTGTTGCTTAGGAAATATGGCACTTGTTTTGAGTCTGTGTATCGTTCGTTCATTAGTTTTTAAAAATAAACCCAAAAAGCAGTAAATGACTTGTTTTCTCAATGCTCATTTCCTAAACCTAAATGAAGAAATGGATAATAATCAACTTGTTTGTCAGATTTTGTGCGTTCAAATGAAAAAATGAAAGGAAAAAAACGCATAATGAGCGTTTCATCCAATTTTGATAGTTTTAAGTGGCGCAAATTCCGTGGCGAGGAAATCATGGGAGGAGAGAGGAAACGATCAAATGTGTTTTAGAGGGATGAGATGTCCTTTCCTCTGAAGTGTCACATTAATTCATCAGCTGTTTGGGCGGAGTTGGCAACCCTTTCAGCAGCACGGCTTCTGGGAAATCTGCTCTTTTGTATCCTCGCCTATAGCTCCTCGATGATCCCTCCTCGAAGCTCTGTCCCCGGGCCAGAAATAAGAGCTTTGAGGCGGCCGATAGTCGAACCTCAGGTTGAAGAGGAACAATGCGGATTCCGTCCTGGTCGTGGAACAATGGAACAGCTCTTGACTCTCGCAAGGATCCTGGAGGGAGCCTGGGAGTATACCCAACCGGTCTACATGTGTTTTGTGGATCTGGAGGTGTATGACTGAGTCGCCTGGGAGATACTGTGGGATGTGCTGCAGGAGTATGGGGTGAGGGTCAATTTTCGTTCCTACCCTCACCTATGGTCATTTAGACTGGGTCAAGACCGAAAGAATGAGATCCAGGGTACAAGCGGCTGAAATGGGTTTCCTCAGGAGGGTGGCTGGCGTCTCCCTTAGAGATAGGGTGAGAAGCTCAGTCATCCGTGAGGAGCTCGGAGTAGAGCCGCTGCTCCTTCGCGTCGAAAGGAGCCAGTTGAGGTGGTTCGGGCATCTGGTAAGGATGCCCCCTGGGCGCCTCCCTAGGGAGGTGTTCCAGGCACGTCCAGCTGGGAGGAGGCCTCGGGGAAGACCCAGGACTAGGTGGAGGGATTATATCTCCAACCCGGCCTGGGAACGCCTCGGGATCCTCCAGTCGGAGCTGGTTAACGTGGCTCGGGAAAGGGAAGTTTGGGGTCCCCTGCTGGAGCTGCTCCCCCCGCGACCAGACAGCGGATAAGCGGACAAAGATGGATGGATGGATGGATGGATGGAGGTGGCTTTGACCGAGGAGGGACAGAACAACTTCTGGTTCAGCCGAGGAGTGGAGGAGCTATCAAATAAGTGATTTGAGAAGCACCATGTCATGTCTTGTTGTTCAGAAGCTTGTGGACAGTCATTCCTCTAGAGGCACTACCTGCAGGATTTTGTGATGTGAGGATATGCCACCATTGTGCTGTGCTGGTGCTTCCCCGATGACCGATATACATGATGGTGTATACGATATTGGGGGAGGGGGGGTCTTTTGGTGAATTGACTGGATGCTCTCGCTGTTCCACTTCCCGCCCCGCGGCTCCTGTGAAATTAGATCTGCCATGCCTTTTTAGCAAAGCTGTGAGCTGCTTCTCGCACTACCCGGTATACCAAAACCAACATTAACTCAGGGGTATGACAGCAGCAGTGGGGACAAAGTTACCTGGTTCATTCTGTAACCTCAGATATGCAACCCTGCCATACTTATCCTAATCAAAGTAATACAAATAAATAAAATAATTTCTTCATCCCAGTCAAAGTTCATTCTGCATATATTCTGTAAAATGTGCTTGGCTGGAAGAGTAACTGATGCAAGGTACCTTAAGGGATCATACACTGAGCTTTACAATTCATAAAATACCCCATCAAGTTTACATCTGTTCTTTGCAGTCCATGCAGAAGTCGAAGGTGTCCCTTTCAATACACCATTGGAGCCCCAAGGCTCTTTCCATTGGGAATTGGTCTCTTTCCATTGGGAGTTGGTCCCTGTCCAAATTGAGCTCACTCACTTTTTTGGAGTGGTCCTTCTTAGGAACACTCGCAGGACTTTTACCAAGCCTCCTTTCTGGCAAAGGTCACCAAGGTCCTTAACAATTTTTACTGCTTTTTCCACAGATGGTGAGATTTTCAGACATTCAGTCATGTTTTTGGACAATTGATGGGTTAAACCATTAATCGATAATGAAACCAATCTATAGCTGCGGTCCTAGAAAAATCCTAAAACAAAAAGCATAGTTTCTTGTTAGAGAAGAAAAGTGTTTCAAGATATGGTCTTCTTTGCATGGAGAATCTATTTGTAAAGCACATTTCTTACAATTAACCTTTTATTAGTTTAACTTTAGTTGTATTGCCAACATGACATTACAGTTTTTTAATCATGTGCATGTGTTTCATTATTCTCCACAGATGTCCAGCAGTTGTCGGTGGTTAAAGATTGGGTTCCCCCTGAGCAGCAGGAGTGGAGCTCCAGTCTGGACAAGGAGGACCCAGAGCCCCCACACATTAAAGAGGAACTGGAGGAACTCTGGAGCAGTGAGGAGGGAGAGCAGCTTCAAGGGCTGGAGGAGGCTGATATCAAGTTCCCGTTCACTTCTGTCCCTGTGAAGAGTGAAGAAGACGATGAAGAGAAAGCTCAGTCCTCACAGCTTCATGAAAGCCAAACTGAGGAGAACCGAGAGGCAGAGAGAACAGGAGCTGATGGACAAGACTGGGGAGGACCAGAACCAGCCAGGAACTCCGATCCAGATAGTCCAGCTACTCATGACAAGACTTCAGGCTCCTCTGAGACTGATGACAGTGGTGACTGGGAGGAGACTAGGGAACCTCAGTCAGGTTTAAACCCTCTGCAAAACAATGAAGAACCTGGAAGTAATGTTGAATGCAATACAGGAAAAACATCAGTTAGCTCCTCTGGATGTGCTGGCCACGAGGAACATCTGCAGAAACCCACAGGAGTCCAAACAGGAGTGAAACCATTTAGTTGCTCAGTTTGTGGTAAAAGTTACACTCTAAAGTCGTCCTTAAAGAGTCACATGAGACTTCATTCAGAAGGAAAAGTTTTCACCTGCTCAATTTGTAGAACAAGTTTCTGTGAGACTGGCAGTTTGATTAGTCACATGAGAATCCACACTGGCGAGAAACCATTTAGCTGTTCAGTTTGTGGTATAAGATTTGCACAAAAGGGAAACCTGAAACAGCACTTGACTGTCCACACAGGGGAGAAATCATTTAGTTGTTCCGTTTGTAATAAAAGATTTGCACGGCGCAGTACTCTGAGACGACACTTGACTGTCCACACAGGGGGAGAAACGATGGCTACCTTTACATGCACGTAACACTCCCTTTTTTTTCCCCTTTTCCGTAATTCTGACAAAGAATGTAAATTATCCACTTATATTCCCCTTAACATGCAGCCGTGTAAATTAAGACTTTTTCATCGGTTCCGGACTTCTTTTATTTGTGCTTTTGTTTTTAGATCATCTTTTGGGGTATTTTAGGCCTCTATTTCAACAGGGACAGCTAAATACATGAAAGGGGGGAGAGAGGGAATGACATGCAGCAAAGGGCTGGAGTCAAACCCGGCTCGCTGCGTCGAGGAGAAAACCTCTATACATGGGCGCCCAATCTACCAACTGAGCTATCCGGGCGCCCTTATTTGTGCTTTTACCTGCTCTTCAAAGTTGTCTTGAAAAGCCACATTTCCAGCGTCTTCTTGTTTGATTATCATCAGACTGAGAATGTATTTGGCCCTGTGTGGTCAGGTATTATAATTCCTTCTTTCAGTCCTCCTGCAGGGTGAACGGTTATTTATCTCAGATCAGAGTGACTGCATCTGTGAACGCAGCCCAGTTTTCCCACCGACGGAGGCAACGTGTTGGTGCCAGTTAATCATTTCTGATCTCTCCACACAGACTCTACCTACACCTTTTCATTAAGAGAAGCGCTCGCTGTGTGTTCAGACATGTTGTTTAGGATTTCCTGCTTATTTCTTGTCCTTGGGTTTCGGGGTCCGGTTCACGGCGGGCCCCTGACAAACCCCCACCCCAACATAACGGACCAGCAGCTGTTCTGGGGCTCCGACCAGTACGACTTCTCTGTGGTGCTTCCTGCTGCAGGGCTCGAGTGTTTCTGGCACTTTGCTCACCACGGAGAGCGGTTCTACCTGAGCTTCATGGTAAGAAGATCCACCAAGGCCTCGACACGTTTCCCTTGACATGAGATTATTTTTCGATTTGTAAGAAAAATTATGGTGATTTGAAACGTGGTTTCAAATCTTAAGTATTTATCTGTGAGTTTAAATATATATTTGAATGAATGTTTTCATACTTTTGAGTCAATTATCAGAGCACAGACAAAAAAAATTACTGAAAATCCTTTTAATGAAATCTGTCAACTGTATCAGCTTTGGCAGAACATTTTGTGTTCAGTATTCTTACAGCTCTCTTAGAGACATAAGAAAATGTAATTTGGACATTAAGAGGCACCAAATGGAAAGGTCATAGGGTGATTTGAAATTCAAATGGTTCATCAGTTTGGGTGCACAAATGTATTTTAGCAAATTGTGATATAAGCTGAGATTTTTACTGTATGTGCAAAGTTGTGTTTTCACCACATTTAATGGCAATTTCTTTTTTTGCACTATTGGAAATCTTTGCCATATGGTGGCATTAGATACAAACTCATGCAGTCACTATAATAAATAGTCGAGTTTCCATCCAAATTTAGTCCCAAACCTTTGACCAAATTTCCAAAAAATGTCCAAAAGGAAATGTTACAATGATGTGTGTTTCCATTCATGACTGTTTTTAAAGATAAACAGCTTGTGGAGGTTACTACAAGAGCTCCAGTCAAAGCTCATACGATGAAAAATCATGTGAAAAAACATTATGGGAATGTTTTCTGCTCTTCACGCTTCATTTACGCCATCATTTATTCACTGAGATCTGCCTACATTTGTTTTTTTAATCAATACACCCACTTTTCCCTTTGTCTGTCTGTCTTTCTGTAGGTCCAGTGGGTGACAGGAATCGGCCATGACAGACACCTGTCTGTCACCGTCAACAGTCCCAGCAGTCTCTTAGTGTCGACTGTTGATGATGCCAAGGGCCAGGTCAACTTTGAGGCCAAGGAAACAGGTCCGTCCATCTGTCCGTCTGTCTGTAAACAAGCAAATTTAAATTAAAGACAAAAAATCCTATTTACAATCCAAACCGCAAGTGCCCTTTTGATTTTCTTTTTTTCAACTCAAAAACGGCAGATGCGTAGAGCAGAAAAAAACAGTCATTGAAAACAACTAGGCTACAACTGTCCATCCCTGGATGCTAAAAAGTGCTCTCTGTCTGTCATGACCTGTCCGTCCGTCTCGTCAATAAAATAAATAAGTCCGATCAATAACTGTCACCCCCTGTATATTTTAAACGCTGTGTTTTTCTGTGTTTCTGTGTTTCTCTCGTTGTGTGCATCTCCAGGTTTCTATCAGATGTGTTTCAGCAACTTCCACAACCGCTTCGGCACCATGCAGGTCTTCCTCAGCTTCGGCGTTTACTACGACGGCTACAAAGACCCTGCCAAGCGCAAGGATGAGGAGAAGAAGAAGAAAGAGGAAGTCAGCAAAGACCTGAACAACACACTGAGCGTCATAGAGGTACGCTACTAGCTGTCGTTATAGTGAAGGTTTATGAATAAATCAAGTCAGAAGTCGGCTCATTTTCTCAGAGACTTCTATAGAAACAGACTTCTTTTTTGGAGTCAGTGGAGTCGCCCCCTGCTGGAAGTTCGGCAGAATGCAGCTTTAAGGAGCTTCAGCATTGGCTTCACTTTTCAGACATTTGAGCTTCGTCCATTATTTTATTTTGAATTCTCCCTAACCTGATTGATATCAACTCGGGACTCTGTGAACTCGGGACTTCACTGCGGATACCCAACCCTACAACGTAGTACTAATTCTTGTGCTATTTACTATCTGTAAGTGTACAATTATTTAAACAGTAGCAGTGTGGCAAATATAGTGAGGGTAGTAGTACAAATATCAGTAGAAATACTGGTAGTGGAGTAGCACTGGCAGCAGTATTTGTAATGGTAATGCCGGTAGCAGTAATACTACGTGGTATTTTCTGTCGTTGCAGGATGCGACTCACAAAGTGGAGAACTACGTCTTCCACATGTTTCGCTACTACAACTTCGGCCGCATGAGGGGCAGCGCTGACCACTTCCTGCTGCGGTCCAACTCGCAGTACATCACCTGGTGGTCAATAGCTCTCAGCCTCCTCATCGTCACCTGCGGGTACCTGCAGCTCCTCTTCCTCAAAAGACTCTTCATCACCAAGACCAGCGGCGAGGAGGAGAAGCCTCGCTGCTGACACAATCACTGAAAACAGAGCTGTGTGAATGATCTGTACTTTCTTTCTGGTTTTTGTGTTCGCGTACTTGTATTTCTTCACGCAGCATTAATAAAATTCACTACAAGAAGAGGATGTGAGCAGTTTGGGAGGTTTTCTGCAGCTGTAGTCAGGTTTAAATCTTGCCACGTCCCGCTCCAGCCTGTTCTCATGAACCGTACGTTTGAAAAGCTACGAAAAAGATTAGAGATGGTCCGATAACATTTTTTGCTTCCCGATACCAATTCCGATACCTGAACTTGCGTATCGGCTGAAAACCGAGTACCAATCCGATACCAGTGTGTCATATATTTGATTATGTTTTAACAACTGTATACTACTATCCCTGTATGGATGGGATATGATTTCTATCTTTGTTGTCGGTCTGGCTCAGGTTAAACTCTTGTCAAACATGAACAAACACAAACAATGAAGGTCACAGAACGTTTTTTTTATTATCCAGTTTGACAGTCAGTTATAACGGAAAAAGAACATAAATAAACTACTTTAATGTAGATTTTCTTTAGGGCTTTATTACGTGGTATCGGATCGGTGCATAAACTCCAGTACTTCTCAATTCCGATACCAGCGAGCCAGAGAGTGGAGTTCACTTCCCGGCGAAAACAAAAGACTTTGACCCGGGAAATGTGTCTTCCTTGGGAGTGTCTTAATCCAAACCCTGATCTTTTTCCTCGTCGCTGCATAATACGGTCTTTTAAATAGCATTCTGATTAAATAATTTATTGCCACACAACAAATGTTTCGGGCAGTGCCCTTCCTCAGCGTGTGCAGACAATTCCTTGACAATAAACTATTTAATCGGCGTGCTGTCCCACTAAACCTTACTGATGTTTATTAATTTTTTGGGATTCAGCACCCAGCCTTTAAAGATTGCAAAATAGATAAGGGAGTTGAGTGCGTCCGGTCCTATTTTTTTTTAACCTTTAATTTATGTCCATAATCAATAATACCAGCTGTGTTATTTGGTCTAATGTACTGAAACGGAGCTATGAGTCTGAAGAAAAGTGTGTCAAAATTACAGACTTCCTGTAGTAAATAAGAAAAGAGAATGAGCATAATTAGCTGTTGCACATCATTAAAGTAAGAAAAAAGAATACTTAAACATTGAAGACAAAGTTATTGCTAGAAGTGAATTTAAGTCTGAAGCATGTTTTATCACAGATGTGTTACCCGAGGTAAAAAATGAATCTCCACGCTCAAGTATTGAAGTTACTGATCGCTCCTTTAATCAAAAACAAGTTCTCCGTAACATGTTTTAACAAGAAGTTATTTTCCATACATACAGTTCATGAGTTATCACTTCTGACTCACGACGATGACAACATTAATTAGTATTTTTTACACACAAGACCATTTAAATTGCTTTAAATCCTTCAATCCTTTAAAGCACAGGTGTCAAACTCCAGGCCAGCGGGCCGAACCCGGCCCCTGGCATATCAATTTAGGTTCACGATAAATATTGGCCCGCGTATTTGTGCACCAAAACAAAAGTGGCAACTACACCACACTTAGAGCAGAATTTGGTAGATTTAGCGACTTTGAGACTCCCAGAAATTCCCACAGAAGCAGAAAGTGTTCGAAATTAAAGCTGGGAAACCGGTTGCTGTGAGTTAACTTTTAAAATGTAATCTTTGTTTTGCTTGATTTGCTTAATTCTAAGATTTCTAAGGAACTATTTGCAGCCTTTTTTTTAGGACTTTATGTCAACCAAATTAAGTGAGAAGACTATATGGGACATAGAATAATACAGTCAGAAGATATTTGACTTTTTTGAAATAAAAGCATGAAAATAAACTCTACATGTCTGGCCCTTTATGCGGTTCTTCTTTTCCAGTGGGGCCCTCTGGGAAGTTGAGTTTGACACCCCTGCTTTAAAGGTACAATATTTAACATTTCTGCATTAAAATGTCTAAAAACGACAATACCTATGTTATATATTTGGTTGAGTTACTTACACTATCCCAAATGTTTCCAACAATGTTAAAAACCCAGAAAAATCTGTTATTTTGATTTCAGTGACACGGGACGTTTGATTTAGTCGCCTGTCAGTGGCGTCATAAAACCTTTGACCCCTCTAGTTACTCTAACTTTTGTCAAAACACGGAAACCTGGAGGATACGTTAGAGAGTAATTGTAAATCATACAATGTCCCAGAAAGAACAATACTCAGTAACCGTAATACAGTTTGCTTTCTGCCACACAGAATCATTTTGTCATTGATTACATGCTACTTACAACACAGTAATACAGCAGAGATCTTATTTATTGATACATTTCAATATCGACCGATCCAGCTTAACATTATGTGCTATGTTGACAAGTAGCTCATGCTAATGCTTGGTGGGGAAAGTTATAAGATTCCAACATCGTTCAATACGCTCATGAAGTTATTTAAAGTATAATTGTTTTGACCACGGTTAACAGCACGGGGCTAACGATTATGTTCGCCGGCTAACGTTAACGTTTGCCCGTAAACGTTAGCTGTATAGATAGACGACTAATCTAAGGCTAATTTAGCCAGCTGTCCCATCCCATTTTTCTGCCTCACTCCCCGCCACCAAGGGACTTCATTTGGGATGAGAGCGGACAACAGCCCCGGAGACACAACACATCCAGTTAGCCATCTAGCCAGACAATATTATTAACTTACAGCAATCCGAACCCAGCCAGCACATTTCCAGCGCCGCTTCATAATGATGCTAACGGCAGTAACAGAAAATGAATGATCTGTCGGGGAAACCGACCATATCGCATCAGGCGTCCTTGTTGTGCTGAAATTTGGTCTTCTTTACCGACAAATGGTAACCTTCCTGTCCTAACAACTAATTCAGTTTAGAAAAAGGTGAAGGTCGGGAGAATTCCAGCAGCAACACCCGCCAGCTATCCCAAAGATATCTCCGGGGCCGAGGCTCGGCCAGCTGAAAATACTCGGCGGCCAGTTCCAGCCGCAAAGTAAGTCTCTCAGCAACGCTGAGTAAGGTTACAACAGAACCCTTTTTATTGTGGTTTTAGCTGCCGGCTAATGTTCGCTCGCTTGCTCGCTGGTCAACTACCAATACAAATCGAATCAAGAAAAACGTAAATACGAAGGGCAAACTGCAGCTATTTTATCAGAATGACATGAATAAACATTACTAAAACATTAAAAAAATTTAACGTGGATAAAACTGTAATGGATAAACCCATTCGTGAACAGATATTTTTTAATCAGCAATTGTGTTATAACAACGAAAACTACAAATCCCATAATCCCATGCCACTTCATGATGTCATCAAAAGTCTGTTTACATCCATTGTTTTGATCGAGAGACCCCTCGCATCCATGCCCCCTTGCGGCAAAAAATTGCATATTGTATGTAGCGCACAACCTCAACGCCATCGTTCTCAGCCACTCCCTCTGTTCGCTGATTGGACCGGTAAAGATTTGGCGGGAGAAAACACAAGAATATACTATATATAATATACTCAGTACTGGAGGTACGTACTGAAGGAAAAGGAAAATTGAGCGGAAGTACGTAGGAGGGCAGAGCCAGGCTTGTAATGAAGTGCTTCTCATAGAAGTAATAAAATCATAATAATGAATAGTAAATATATTTTAATACAAACAAAAAAACAACAAACAACTATGCAGGTTATTCTCTTTTAAACTCAGAGTTCAGAAAGAAACATTTTCCCAGGAGCATGAATGAACAGTTTTGTAAGTTGATAGCTATCACCATACTGGAGTTTCTACAATTTATTGACCCTTTAAAATGAATTACACGTAACGCATATAACCTGATACCCGTGTACTTTATATCTAAATGTTCACAGAAAATTCAGCTCTCTGTATAGTGAGCCTCAAAGTCCTAGAGCCAAGGGTTAAGAGGTCATTTGGGAAAACAAACATTTACTCATGTGGGCGAACTGTTCTGGTGCTTGGAATGAGTTCACCAAAGTCTTAGGCTAACTAAAGCATTGTAATATATGAATAAAACAGCAGATACGTATATAATAGATGTCTAAAATGAAGTTTGGCTTTTTAGGTAGAGAGACATTTTAAAACCATTGTTTGGACTCGCCCATCGAAGGACGCGTCCTTCATCCACCAGAGACCCATTTTTTTTTGTGGCCATTTTAGGCCTTTATTTCTATAGGACAGCTGACGACATGAAAGGGGAGACGCAGTCGAGGAGTAAACCTCTATAAATATGGGCGCACGCTCTACCAACTGAGCTACCACGTCGCTCCCAAAAAGGATGCCTTTTTGTATTACTGAAGATTAGTTTTGAGATACAGCTCAGCACGGTGTGTAAAGTTGTCCTAGTCATAAATCTTTAACAAAAATTGTGTTTTGTTTAGGCGAACGCAGGATGATTGTTTTTTTTTGCCTTGCGTTATTTCTGTCAATGTTCTTTTTTTAGAAGGGAGAGGAGTAACCATAGTTTGATTTAACAGTTATTACTGTAGCCTGTGGTGAAACAAGCCTTGGGGCCATGGCGCCTAGGACCACTGGCCTATAGCTACGCATGGTCGCTGGGGGGTTACACATGACCGTGGGGGCCATGGAGCTGGTGTAATACGTGGTCGTTTGGGGGTTACACATGACCGTGGGGGCCATGGGGCTGGTGTAATACGTGGCCACTGGGCGGTTACACATGACTGTGGAGGCCCTGGAGCTGGTGTAATACGTGGTCGTTTGGGTGTTACACATATTCGTGGAGGCCATGGGGCTAGGGCTATACGCTGGGGTGTTACACATGTTCGTGGAGGCCATGGGGCTGGCATAATACGTGGTCGTTTGGGTGTTACACATATTCGTGGAGGCCATGGGGCTAGGGCTATACGCTGGGGTGTTACACATGTTCGTGGAGGCCATGGGGCTGGCATAATACGTGGTCGTTTGGGTGTTACACATATTCGTGGAGGCCATGGGGCTAGGGGTATACGCTGGGGTGTTACACATGTTCGTGGAGGCCATGGGGCTGGGGGTATATGCTGGGGGGTCACACATGGTCGCAGGCGGCATGGGGTTAGGGGTATACGCTGGGGGGTCACACATGGTTGCAGGCGGCATGGGGCTAGGGGTATACGCTGGGGGATCACACATGGTCGTGGAGGCCATGGGGCTAGGGGTATACTCTGGGGGGTCACACATGTCCACGGTAGGCATTGGGCTGGGGTTATTCATGAAGGCTGGGGGGCTACACTTTGTTGTGGGGGGCATGGGCGCTGGGGGGCTACACTTTTTTGTGGGGGGCATGGGGCTGGGGTTATTCATGAAGGCTGGGGGGCCACACTTTGTTTCAGTAGGCATTGGGCTGGGGTTATTCATGAAGGCTGGGGGGCTACACTTTGTTGTGGAGGGCATGGGGCTGGGGTTATTCATGAAAGTTTGGGGGCTACACTTTGTTTCGGGGGGCATGGGGCTGGGGTTATTTATGAAAGCTTGGGGGCTACACTTTGTTGCGGGGGCTATGGGACTGGGGGTAGGCAGAGGGGTTGCGTACAGTGCGTTTCCCTGCTCGATGTTTAGAGTCCCAGACAGGACATGGAAGATATCAGTGAGGGTTCTGTCCATCCTCCAGAACTTGTCTTCTTGGTTGGGCTTCAGGGCGTTCTTAAGAGCATTGGTTTTGGATAATTTCTCCATTTCTGTGGCGACGGAGTCCAGAGTGACGCAGAGATCCCTCAGAGTGGCCTCCACCGTGGCAGAATTTTGGCCCGGCCCTTTCTGTTTGATGGTGAGAACCAGTCTCTCCAGCGATTTGACTCTGTCTGAGATTTGGTGGCAGCGCTCCCGGTTGACCTTCACTTTCTCAACAGTGCGGAAGATTGTAAAACACAAGTTCAAGACAGAATCTTCAACGGATGTGTACGGTCCCGTGGCTCTCCTGATTAGATCCATGTTTAGCTGTAGAGACAGAGAGGCAGTCAGCTTGGATTGAAATGGAATAGACCTTTTTTCACGGCAGACATGTTGACATATCATAGTAGGCAAAGCACAGGTGTATTCAAACCCATTAATGATGGCTGCATTCCACTTAGGAGAGACCCTGGTATTAAACCATTACTGATGGCTGCATTCCACTTAGGAGAGGTCCTGGTATTGTGCATGCTGACTCACTGAAATAGCTTACTGGGACACTTGATGGAATTGAGCCATCGTTAAGGTTATCAATTTCAGCTGTGACAAGTCAATATGTCTGCTGTGAAAAAGGTCCATAGTACAACAGTGAAGTGAAGTGAACCAGACTGAATGTCTGGATCAATGGAATTACATTTCCAGGATCAAAGCCTGACATCCGGCACGTTGCCTTTCCCCTTCTCCTCTCTGTGTGTTGCCGTTCTTAAAATCCTTCACTTACGGAAAACAACAACACACTTCAAGCTAGCAAGCCACGCGCTGAAAATGGCAAGGAAATTTGGATCGTGCAACAAGGCAGGCCTGCTCGGTTCTTTCTGGGAATGATTGTAAAGATTTTAAAAGAATATGTTTACAATTTTACTCTCTAACTGGGACGTTTTAACCAATTGGTGGGATTTTGCTGTGGACGAAGTACACACGGAGATACACTGGTAAGAGCTAATGAGGTTTAACCATGAATCAGCTAATTTAAATAGCTCACGTTACTGTATTGTGTCAACAGTTAACTTCATTTAATATTGTATGTGGCGTTCTTTTGTGGGGTGCAAATGTTCCACCAAAACAAGTTCCTTCCCGAGACTATTTAGCAGAGCCACCGTCACTGTGTACGGAGCTTAGCTATATATATATATATATATATATATATATATATATATATATATAAAAACCCATCTCACAACACATACAGGTTTGTGGCACTATCTTTGTGGGGACCCGTCATTGACATAATGCATTCCCCAGCCCCTTACCCTTACCCTCACCCTAACCATAACCTAATTCTAACCCTAATCCTAAAACCAAGTCTTAACCCTCAAACAGCCCTTTAAACTTGTGGTGTCCAGCATTTTGGCCCCACAAAGCTGTCGGGACCCCACAAGTATACTGGACTCCATGTTTTTGGAACCCATGAATATAGTTAAACAAGCCCACACACACACACACACACACACACACACACACACACATTCGCACCAAGTACATCTCACCCATCATTCGCAGCAAACCTTCTCTCATCTTTCCTGTGAGCACATCCTAACCATAACATAAAAACTCAACATACCACCCTCACATTAAGTGAATAATACATATTCTAATGTGATAAAGTGCTGAGTACTGTGCAAACTGCATCATTAAAAGTTTAGCTTCATTTAGGACCGTTATTGCTTTTGGAAAGAAGCTATTCCTAAATCTACTAGTTCTTGTTTTTAGACATCTGTAACGTCTCCCTGAGGGCAGGAGTTCAAACAGTGGGTGACCAGGGTGAAGAACAGTCATGTGAAATTTTGGTGGCTTTTGAGAGCAGTTTGAGTTGGCAATTTCCTCTAGAAACTGCTTGTTTCATGACATCACTTTAAGCTGTGGTTGTGGTTGCTCAGAGCATTCAGCTTAAACCTGCTTTACCTGATTTTACTCTGGCTGCATCGAGCAGCTGAAGGTTTTGAATACCTATCTTTGAAGGTAATGTGCACACGATGTGGAATGATTCAAGAGTTTATTTTTTACTGTTGGGTTATTTTCTTACCACCGTGCATCATATTTTATTAAACTTAATAAACACAATACCTCCCTATGAAATATGTAGAAGTATAAAGTAGAATACGATCTGTATAGTCAACAACTACCTCAAATATGTACTTAAAGTACAGTATTTGAGAAATGTACTTAGTCTAGTTTCCTCTTATCTTTGTACGTTTACAAAGTCGAGTCAAGTGCATTCAGGAAGAACCGGTCTCTGGGATTTCCCAGAAATGATTCACTGTCCCACCTGAGCCCAGTGGAAATTACACCCTGCTGATTGTGATTCTGAGGTTTTCAACACATTTCAAGTGTAATATCAGTATATATTATGTAATATGTGCATGTATAAAAAGCTGTCCTCTGAAACCCATATGACTCCAGATTTGAGCATTTTAAAATGTTTTAGATAACTATTTCCCAAAGAGTAGATTTGATAAAATATCATTTTTTTAATTTGAAATTCAAAATAGAGTTTCTCAAACTGTCCAAAGCCTGTTATAAATAAACTGTTGTGTAAATTCAAACATTATTATTTGAATTGGCTGTTTTGTGTCTGTGTTGTCGGACTTCAGCGTTGAATGAATAATTTTAAAATATGGAGGGTTAAAGTTTACGGTTACTCTCAACAGACAAAATGGATTACATTGTGAAAACTGTCATTTAATTTGGCTGTAATTGTAATTAGAGATGGTCCGATACCATTTTTTGCTTCCCGATACCGATTCCGATACCTGAACTTGTGTATCGCCCGATACCGAGTACCGATCCGATACCATTGTTTCATATATTTTATTATGTTTTAACAACTGTATTCCACTATCCCTGTATGGATGTGATATTATTTCTATCTTTGTGAAACATGAACAAACACAAACAATGAACGCCACAGAACTTTCTTTTATTCTCCAGTTTGAAAGTCAGTTATAACGGAAGAAGAACATAAATAATCTACTTTAATGTAGATTTTCTTTAGGGCTTTATTACGTGGTATCGGATCGGTGCATAAACTCCAGTACTTCCCGATACCGATACCAGCGTTTTAGGCAGTATCGGAGCCGATACCGATACTGGTATCGGTATCGGAACATCTCTAACTGTAATCTACAGTTAAAGTAGGAAGCCTTTGGTTTTTGGAGACTTTTCAGCATTATGTTGGTCCGTGAGTTTTTTATTTATTGGGTAAGCGGTCTGAAAAAGTTTGAGAAACACAGTTTTAGACAAACAAGCATTGACAGAAGGTTGACATTTTATCAAGTCAGATCCAGATCCATTAGAAGGTAATTAATTATTAATATCAGGCTTCAGCAGTCTGAATTAGACCAATCAAGAGGATATCTTCATACGGTCAAACGTCTTTCAGCACCGATTACAGTCTTTGTGTTGCTGTCGCTCCACCACAGCTCAACAAGAAAACACAGCGAGTAAATTAGGTACTAAAAAGATTGTAAACTAAAAAAGGCCTCATATTATCAGATTAACGTTGGAACGTATTTGTGCACAGAATGAGGATTGTGTGGATTTTGTCCACCATCATTTGCATCGACATTGAATTCGAAAGGAATCTTTGACGGGAAAAATAATTCAAGTAAAACCAGTTTAAATGTTGATATGGCCACCTGACAGCCTGACAGACCTCAAAACCAGGAAACCTATACTTTAAATGTTCCTTTATGTCTTGAGAAAACGCTTTCTTCAGCAAAATACATTTAAAAACCACATGGATTATCTGATAAACGTATTAATTGTCACAACAATTAAAAGTGGACAGTTTATTTTAGCCCATGAAACATTTAGAGAGTTTCCCTGGACAGCAGTGATAATGTAAGATCTCAGAAAGAAGCAGAGTTCAGTTTCAAATCATCAAAATCCTTAAAAGATCTTTTACCTGTTGGCCGCTGCCTGTCTGAATCCAAGTGTGCAAGTCAGAGACAATGAAAATATGTGTTCTTATCACGCTTAAACATTTTTGGCATATTGCCAACGAAAATGTGGGCGTGCTCATGGGCGTCAGTTTGGTTTGAAATGTGCTGGTGACAGAGACGCATCAGGAAGTGCTTTTTCAGAAGTGCTGGGTAATGACGCATTCATTTTTTTTTTGCTCTTGCGCGCAGGTCATGTTTTGAAAGACGCTGTCCTGTAGCTTACTAATGTAAATTAATAAAAATGGGATGATGTCCGACAGGTTTTATGAAGAAGAAAGCCTTAAGTTGTCAAAAAGCATTAGACATATGACCCACTATGTTCTGCTTCACAGGAAAGTGAGATTTTGGCGGCAGGGGCTTGGGTGGGGACGGGGGTCTGATCTGATAAATAACACATACATTCGTACAAATGAGAAAATGTTTATTTAATTCAGCATTTCTTTGTGTGTGTGTGTGTGTGTGTGTGTGTGTGTGTGTGTGTGTGTGTGTGTGTGTGTGTGCAATAATCAATACTATGCATTGTCTGGATAAAATATAATGAAATAGCCTATAGGCCAAAGGTTTTCACAATGGGTGCCGGGAGGTTGTGCGGTAAAAATAAAAGGAAAGAAAAAACTAAAAATATTCCAAATTATTATCGGTATTGTTATAAAAGTATTATGGGTAGACCTATTATAAAATTATAAAAATATAAAACTGTCAGCGTAGCCCTGCAGCCGATTCAACATGTAGCTATAATAATAATAATAATAATAATATTAATAGGTGCAAAAGCTACCCAGTGTTTCCTCTATGTTGATTACTGCCGCCACAGCAGAAATAGGGCAGACGCACAACAGGGTTTCCGCTATGTACATGTAGCCTAGTATATAAAGTCATAATTACACAAACTCAGGCCAACTGTCATCCTCTCTCTCTCCCCTCAACTGGAACAGTGACAGGACGTCATCACTCGCCAAGTCACGGCAACCAGATAAACAACAGGGCGAGTACACCATATGTCAATGAGTACACCGAGTACACTTGTCACTCAATCTCAGGCAAAGACACAAACGGCGACAAAAGCCGCAACTTGAAATCTGCACTCACTGAGCCGGTGCGTGGCAGGGCCTTCTGAACTCTATGGGGAACTCACTTGATTCCTCTTCCTGTTCCACTGTTTTAATAGCGGCGCAACTAGAGCTGGGCAATATATCGATATTATATCGATATCGTGATATGACACTAAATATTGTCTTAGATTTTGAATATTGTACTATCGTAATATGGAATAAGTGTTGTCTTTTCCTGGTTTTAAAGGCTGCATTACAGTAAAGTGATGTCTCATCTCAATCTCATTGTGTAAATATTTAGTGAAAGCACCAATAGTCAACACTAAAATATCGTTGCGGTATCGATATCGAGGTTTTTTGTTCAAAAATATTGTGATATTTGATTTTCTCCATATCGCCCAGCCCTAGGTGCAACTTGGTGGGCGTAATCCTGGTAATTTCTCTGCGTGAGAAATACAAGGTGTGGCGTGTGAGCGCGTGAGCGTGTGAACAGGTTGAAATGCGTGTGACTTGAGAGGTATGCTAAGGCTTCATGTATCCATGTACCATGTTGACAATGTGACATGAAGTGACATCAGACTCAGAGAGAGGAGCTACGAAAGGAAAATAAGCCTGACCTACCATAGGCTACGTGTTGAAGTTCAGTGAGCAAATGTGTGGCTATGCCTTTTGCTAATATTTTGATTTAATTCCCAGTAGCCTACAGTTGACCATATCTACACACAACACAACTTCTGCAAGTTCTGCATTACAAATTTCATCCAAGATTGAAAAAGCAAAAATATGTGTCGCACAGATGAACGCTATATCACACCATGAGCTGACTGCTCTCAATACGCAACAATATGCATCCATCCAATCTACATCAGCCGTTATGACCAAAACTTGAAAGCATGCAATCATCATCATCATCATCATCATCATCATCATCATCATCATCATCATCATCATCATCATCATAACTATTCCCGAATTCAGCAATAGATTCAAGCAATAATTAAACAAGATACTGACTACTCCACGATCATCTCCACTATACCAATGCTTGCTGTACGAACGCAAACCGTAACTAAGTAAGTCGGTGTATCATATAAGACAAAAAAAGGAAACTAAAGCTAGAGGAAATACCACTGGTCACTGCTTCTAGTTGTTAGCTAGCTACTGCTGATGTCAGTTCAGTTGGCACAATGGTACAGTACGGTTTGTTTTAAATAAGCACAAACTGCACAAACAGTCAAATTTGTACAAATAAAGTGATTTTGCAATTAGCAACTAGCAGCTGGGACAGTGTTACATTGGGTGAATAAAGATAGTTAAAGTCTCTGAACACCCAAACAGCTGTTTTCAGTTATTCTGGCTTATTAGATCTCTGTTTAAAGGTGGGCCTGGGCTCAGATGGGAATTCATTAGCTACAAACCATTTCTACCAATAAGAATGACAACGGTGTAATTACTCGTGCCCTAACAGGTGCAACAGAGCTAACAGCAGACCCTGGAAGATGTAAATGAATCAGTGATACAGACCCACACAGTCCAGGGAAGAGCAGGATTAACTGAAAACACCTGTGTGGGTGTTCAGAGCCTTTAAATATCAGGTGGGCAAAAGACATATGTTTTTAAACCAATTTGTAGTAATGCAAATGTAGCCTTTGTCCCAGCCGCCAGCGACAGGTGGCTGCCCTCCAAGAGCCAGGGTCTGTCTCAGGTTTCTGCCTGTTTAAAAGAAGTCTTTCCTCGCCATTGTTGCACCAAATGCTCGCTCTTGGGGAGAATTGTTGGGTCTTTGTAAATTATAGAGTGTGGTCTAGACCTACTCTATCTGTAAAGTGTCCTGAGGTGACTCCTGTTATGATAGGACACTATAAATGAAATTAAATTGAATTCTACCCCCCCCAGGCCAATAGATCCTAAACGAGGACAGTCAGTGCGTTTACATGCACAGCGGTAACCCACACACATACCTCTCAAGTCACACGCATTTCAACCCGCTCACACGCTCACTCCTTGTGTTTCTCACGCAGAGAAGTTACCAGGATAACGCCCACCAAGTTGCGCCGCTATGTTTTAAACAGTGGAACAGGAAGAGGAATCAAGTGAGTTCCCCATAGAGTTCAGAAGGCCCTGCCACGCACCGGCTCAGTGAGTGCAGATTTCAAGTCGCGGCTTTCGTTGCTGTTTGTGACTTTGCCTGAGTTTGCGTGACAAGTGTACTCGGTGTACTCATTGACATATGGTGTACTCGCCCTGTTGTTTATCTGGTTGCCGTGACTTGGCGGGTGATGACGTCCTGTCACTGTTCCAGTTGAGGGGAGAGAGAGAGGATGACAGTTGGCTTGAGTTCAGTAGAGCACACGGCTCTGTAGAGTCGTGTAATTAGGACTTTATATACTACATGTATTTATTTATGAACATTTATTAGAGGATCAACCCCATGAGATGCAGCATCTCGTTTTCATGTGGGTCCTCAGGATCACATCCAAACAACAGAATAGCAGAACAACAGAGTAGAATCAATCAAATAAAAAAATTAAAATATCAAAAAACATACATACATAGCGGAAACCCTATTGTGCATCTGCCCTATTTCTGATACTGTTGCGCCAGAAATCAACATAGAGGAAACACTGGTATGGTTAAACTTGAGAGCCCTGCACACATTCCTTAAAACACAACATATACTGTATGTGTGCTGGAGGTCAGAAATGTTACAATAAAAATAGAACACAAAATAACTGCACACTAAAACTCAATTGGATGAAAATAGAGTACAGAGAAATAACAGTATAACAATATTTTACAGTAAAAACAGTAAAAATATAATTACAAAATGCCTGACTGTAATTTTGGAGGATATCCACCTGATTGGTCTAGAGCCTCATATTACATCAACTTTGGAGAGTGCTTGTGCACAGAAGAAGGTTCCTTCTCAGTCGTTTTAGCTAAAAGAAATCCATGGCATCTGTGACGCTAATAACAACTATTATTTGTTAAGCCTGTTGATCCTGTTTAAGGCTGTGAGAGTTGAAGCCCGCAGGCACCAATCACAGCGCTGCTCGGCAGCTCAGGAATCTACGGGTAATGTGAGCAGCCAGCATCACACTCTGAAACAAAATAAATAAACAATGAAGGGAATAAACGACAAAGTAAAGCAAAGTACCGCAACAGTTAAGAACATTAATATAGAATCGAAATATTGCAATAATGGGAGGATAAAGAGTCTATCAGAGTCCGTCAGTGTGTCAGTAGCCCTTTCCCAATTCCCAGTGTGTGCAACCTCAATTCCTCTCTTCGATTCCTCTCCTTGCGTCTTAGTCTCGCCCACAGGAGATCCAAGCCGAGGAGTCGAGGAAGAGACTCGAGGAGAGAGGAGTCGAGGCAACAGGCATTTACAGTTTTTTCTCAATCGATTTGGCTCATTTACTCAGACAAACTTACAATTGTCAAAACTCTAAGTCCAATCCTCACTCCACGTGGTACATTTAGCCCACCGCTCCATGTGACCTGCAAAAGGGGATTACTCAATCAAAATAATTACCTCCTGTTTCAAATGTAAATAAATCCATCAATGAATAAATCATTGTGAGACATGTTTATGGCAATTTGAATGCAGTGGTTCATTTTAAAGGAGTTATGAGGCATTTTGCATTTAGTGTGTGCAGTTTTGGGAATTGTGTGTAGAGTTTGGAAAAGAGGAGGCATTGTTTTCAAAGTGTGTGCAAGCAGTTGTAAAAGAAAAACTGTAACGAGCACGCTTTTTTGATGCACCGAAAATATTTTCTACAATATTTTCCTTTTTTTTAGTCCACAAACAAACACTCGCACACACACAAAAACACACACACACACACACACACACACACACACACACACACACACACACACACACACACACACACACACACCTCTATCTCACTCACTATCTTTTTGGGGAGCCGATTCCCTAGCCCCTTACGCTAACCCTAACCATCACCACTAAATGCCTAACCTTAACCCTTACCCTAACCTTAACCATCACAACTAAATGCCTAACCTTAACCCTTACCCTCACCTTAACCATCACAACTAAATGCCTAACCTTAACCCTTACCGTCACCCTAACCATAACCTAATTCTAACCCTAATCCTAAAACCAAGTCTTAACCCTCAAACTGCCCTTTAATGTTGTAGGGTCCAGCATTTTGGCCCTACAAAGCTGTCGGGACCCCACAAGTATACTGGACTCCCGGTTTGTGGACCCCACAAATGAAGTTAAACGAGAACACACACGCACACACACACACACACACACACACACACACACACACACACACACACACACACACACACAGTTCACAGTTCACAAGTTTAAAGACCACACTAACAACAGAATACATTTAGGGACCTTTACTGAAATAAATAATAAAATATAAATAATTTAAAAAAAACAGAATTAAATTATGGACCTATGGCAGTGAGGGAGGGCAAAGTCATATTCGGAATAATAGTGGAATATTAGTGTGCATGTAAACATACTCATTGTCTGTTATTATCTTATTTCCATAGTAATCATCTGAAGAGGCATTCAGAGTCACACTGACCCTTACTGTCACAGCTGTTGAACTACCCGTTCCAACCTCCTACCTTCACTTATAGCACTTGCTTCCTGCTGATTTGATCCTGTAACATACTGGTTTTTTTTCTCTTCCCCTCCCCTGTTTTCTCTCCAGGTGCTAAACCGATGATTGGTTCCCACCTGTGCAGCCCAGTGATGCAGGTCATTGGTTCCCCTTAGGTTTTGAGTTGGCCAATCAACATTCAAGGTCTTTCATACGGTCAATAAAAGGATAACACCTGAGGAGTTGTGGTTGCTTTGTGTTCAAACTTTAAAACTTGATAACAAAAAGAGGTTGAGGACTGAAGGGGGGTTAGGTTACGCTGTAATGCTTCTCAGGTTAAACTTTGTCTAGGTACACCGGGTTTTAGTGGGCGGTGCCCCCCCACGTACATGTTTTGTGAAGCACTTTTGTTAGAGAAGCAGGCTAGGTCTTTTTGGTTTGTGTTTCGTTCTAGGAGCTAGAGTTGGGCCTATTTCTGTCATATTTTAATTTGTTTGGCACGACTTCCAGGTCCTATCCTCCTCCACATTTTGTTTAATTTTAACCCACTTCCACTTTCACTCATTTCTATTGTCGTGTTGTTGTAGCAGTAGCCTACCTATGGAGGTGGATCTATGTAGCTGTAATGGAATGAAAGGAAACCAGCCTTTATCAAAAGAAGTCCTGAAATTACTACACAATCAACAAATTACTATTTCCTCTCCCCAAAATCTATAATATATAATTCTATAATATAATTTGCCAAACAAAAAGGTTTCCTAAATCAGGGAGAGATGGAAGAATTACTGTATATGTGCATAGGTTCAATGGTTGTATGAGAAACAATTAAAGAACTCTATCATCCAATTCATGCAACTTATTTATTTATTTTTTTTATCTTGTGTGGGTTTGATACCTTCCTGCTTCTATGGCTGTGGCACCTGAATGTAATCCTGCACACCATCTTTTGGTTAAATTCTGAACACCATAATGTTTTGCCTTTTTATATGAGATTAAATCAATTCTTTATTTTATTTTTACTGTTAAACAACGTACTATCTATCAGTCTACATAAGGACCATTTATGGTAATTATGTCAACAATATGACAGTGTAAACAATGACAATAGCTGGCATTATTTTATATTTTCTTATTGTTAATAAATCTCATGAAAAGACAAAACTCAACTGTGTGTTAGTTGGATTTTTTTTTCAGAAGGCAAATGAGTCTGTTCCCCAAAATGTTAAAACTATTCCAAAAAGTAAATGCCGGTTTAAGTAAAATAAGATAAGATAAACGCAGCTGCTGGAACTTTTATATTACCCTGATGTTAAATAAGCACTGAGTGAGTTTCATGAAATCTGAAACAAATCCAGTGCACGATTGTGGTTTCATTGATATGTTATCAAGCGTACGCCGTTGTGACGGAGAGTTTGTAGATGTGGTTAATAATTATTTTCCAGCTGATACCTAAGAATCAACAGAAGGCAAGCAGCGGGCGCCTTCATGTCCTCCTCCACGCTGAACTGCAGTCATGCTGCTGAACGCTCTGCTCTTAGTGTTGAGCTCTCAGGGCGTCTGGACCAGAAAGTCCGAACCTGCCCTGGATGAGGCGGACGCAGGGTTCTTCAGGGGGTCGGACAGATATGACTTTGCCCTGGAGGTTACTGCTGCTGGGATGGAGTGTTTCTGGCACTTTGCTCACCAGAGTGGAAACTTCTACCTGACGTACATGGTGAGAGTTTTCACTGTTTTCTCCTGCACGATGGGTTTCGTCTTGTCTGCATAGATAAATGTTTGTAATTTGACGTATACTGTCATGAAACGAACGCACAGTAAGGTTTGTTTCTGTGGCTGTGTACCTTTTGTCCTCAGGCTTATCGCACTAACTTTCAATGTCATCCGGTTTGACTTTTAAACATGAAAATGAATGTGTGCAATTAATGTGTGCAAAAGTTTTCCCATACCTTCAAGAAATAAACATATGTGTAATACTCTTTTACTTGAAGGTCCAGTGTGTAGGATTTATTGCAATCTATTGGAAGTAATGGAATATTATATAAGTTATGTTTTCTTTAGTTTATGATCAACTTAAACTAAGAAGCATAGTGTTGTTGTAAGCTTGGAATTAGCTGTTTATCTACATACAGACAGGATCCTCTTCGTGGATGTATATTAAGAACTGGATACAGCGTCTGAGGCGGAGCCTTGTTCATTTCTATGAGAGTTGCTGCGCATGAAGCCAACATGGAGCCAGTAATCACCCGGATGATCGCCGCTGCTTCCTCCCGTGCAGCCCATAGAGTCGGCACATGACAGACCTCCACCTGCTAAGCCGGCTATTTTCGGTTTAGGGCTCCGCTAACTTGAATGGGGGTCAATTGATTTAAACTGGCGGCTCTTCTAGACTTTCCAAATGTTATCCGATAGAGAAACGAGTCATTTCACAGGTTTTGTGATGCTGAAAAAAATGTATCCACTGATTTACAGACGTCTCTTTCCGCCATCTAAGTCAACGGGGAAAAGTTGTTTTGGGCCAGATGGCATCGTGTGACGAACACAGAAATTTTAATTCTAAATTTTTTCGACCTTATTAAATTTGCTTTAAACACTTCCTGGGGGCCTGGTCTTTTTTTACAGGGAGTGCGCCATGTTGCACATACACACAGGTTCACATTTAAGCATTGGCTACCTTAGTCCTCCTACACACTTAAACACAGTTGAAGTTTCAGTTGGTTGCAATCTGCAACATCACCACTAGATGTCACTAGATCCTACACACTGGATGTTTTTAAAGTACCTGTTTGTGTAAGATATATCAGGCTTTAATATACACAGACAATATCAGGACTTGCTTAATGTGTGAACACAGGTTCAGTGGGTAACAGGGATGGCCAATGATCCCCGGCTGTTTGTGACGGTCAACTCGCCACAGGGTGTTCTCGTGGCTTCAACGAACGAGGTTGTCGGTCAAATGAACTTCCAGACTGAGGTGACAGGTAGGATGATCAGAAACACACATATATACATTCAATAATTATATTCCGTCTGTGAGGTAACTGCATTGTCCTCCCAACAGGTTTTTACCGGTTGTGTCTTGGGAACCACAACAACCAGTTCGGAGGCATCAGGGTCTTTGTGAACTTTGGCGTGATCTACGAAGGCTTCGAGGAGTCGAAGAGAGAGATGGAGGAGGGAGAGATGGTCCTCAACAGCACATTGGCCGGTATTGAGGTATTTGTCTGACTTCAAGTCTCTGGGATTTAAGACATAGTTACGTTTAACACAGTCAGAACCAGTTTTGCTAGAGCTGAATCAACGTTTTACAAAAGAACAGCCATTTCAGTTTTTACTGACAGAATATTTCAGGCTTTTGTTGATTGTCACAGCATAACCACAACTCTGGGAAAACTTGATCATTACGTGTTTAGGCTTACAACGTTTGGCTGCCCGTGCCTTTCAGTCTAAAGAGCTCGGTGTGCCAGGCTGCAGGCTAAGGTGATGGCCTGCCTGTCCCTTGGTTTGCTGTCGCTTCACTCCGTCCTCCGACAGGCTTAGTCATTGGTCGGTGTTGATCAGCCTCGATGCTCCGGTCACAGTTCATTCGTTGACATTTAAGACTCAGACATTAAAGGTGCAATATGTAATACTGACAGCTAGTGTTTAAAATAGTTACTGCAGTACAAATTCAAATACTGGAGAGAGTCGTCTCCCCCGCCCCCCCCTGCCCAGACTCGAAGTTGACGGAGGTGGCCAGGCTGAGACCGCAGCATTCACAACAATGTTGCTAGACGTTTGTCTCACATAGCCAGACGTTACTCCACAGCACAGCGGAGTAGCTAACGGTAGATGCTGGCTATATTGAAAGTCATAAAAGCCTGTGCTCATGCGGAGCTCTGTACCCAAGTGACAGACACACTTCCAAAATACCTTGCAGTCCCACCTTGTGACATTTTTCTTCAAAGTTAAGCTAAAGTTAAAAAAACTTTTTTTTTTTAATTAAAATTAACATTACAGTTCAATTTATTTGTATTTATATACAGCAGATACACCTCCTCAAATATTGAGTAAAGCTCTTTTCATGGAGTACTGTGTGACTCACTTCACTTATTTATTTGTTATAATGTTAGACTAACTACAGGTACTTCCATACTTTCAAACGTGACACTATATTCCACCAATCATCTAAAGCCTGTTGCATACTACGACATGAAACTCTACAGTATACCATGTCTGCTTTAGGAGAGTGTGCAGAAGCTCCAGAATCAGATCTTCCACATGTGGCGTCATTACAACTTCGCCCGCATGAGGAAAGGGAAGGATCACTACCTGCTCCTGTCCAACTTCAACTACGTCACGTGGTGGTCGGCGACCCAAAGCCTCGTCATCCTCCTGTCCGGATACCTGCAGCTCTGCGTCATCAAAAGACTCTTCCTCACGGACTCCAGCCGGCCGCGATGCTGAGAGCAGAACATTCGGACATCTTTTTGATCGCTGCTTTGATTCTACTTCTACTGTCTCATATCAGATTTGTATTGATGCATGTTTGGAAAAGATAAAAGATCCTGCACGCTATCTGAAGCTAGAGACTGAATCACTTCTTTGATAAAGAGAAATTTGAGTCCTAAACGTTCTTCCTTGTTCTTTCTTCGGTTTATAGCCACCCTGACAATTTACAAGTTATTGTCTCTAGATAATATACACATATATATCATATATTTTGATGAGTTTTAGGGACTGGTGAGGTTTAACTATAAGCCTAATAGTAACAGCTCATTCTGAGCCTCTCCGGTGTATCCGGTACCTTCTTCCCGACCAGGAGAACAGACTATTACCCGGGTGGTTTGGATCTTTAAAGGTCCCATGACATGGTGCTCTTTGGATGCTTTTATATAGGCCTTAGTGGTCCCCTAATACTGTATCTGAAGTCTCTTTCATATAGACCTTAGTGGTCCCCTAATACTGTATCTGAAGTCTCTTTTATATAGGCCTTAGTGGTCCCCCCCACTGTATCTGAAGTCTCTTTCATATAGACCTTAGTGGTCCCCTAATACTGTATCTGAAGTCTCTTTTATATAGGCCTTAGTGGTCCCCTAATACTGTATCTGAAGTCTCTTTTATATAGACCTTAGTGGTCCCCTAATACTGTATCTGAAGTCTCTTTTATATAGACCTTAGTGGTCCCCTAATACTGTATCTGAAGTCTCTTTTATATAGACCTTAGTGGTCTTAAGATGAAGGGTGGGGGTGTGGCCTTGACCAACTGCGACTTTGCTCGTTTGAAAGCCATGATGTCTCTCTCTCTCTCTCATGGGTGGGCCAAATTCTCTGGGCGGGCAAAGCAGAGAAAGGGGAGGTAACCTTTCCCCTTATGACGTCCTAAAGGGAAGATTCCTGATTGGTCCATCTGAGCTTTCATTTTCTCAAAGGCAGACCAGGGCTCGGTTTACACCTATCACCATTTTTAGCCACTGGGGGACCATAGGCAGGCTGGGGGAACTCATATTAATGTTGAACCTCATAAAGTGAAATGTTCATGCCATGGGACCTTTAATGATTGTCCTGGCATTTTTCTTGCAGTGCCTGGTGTAAATATGCTTTAGGCAGGGGAGGGCACTGCCTATTGTGTGTACATTATTTATGTATGATTTGATCCATTTTCATTTCATTTTTGATTTCTCAGAAACCTCACCCCCATACCACTGCAACAACCGCCTTCACAAAGGTGTTTTCTGTGAAATGTTCTTTGTCTTTTTGACAGTATGAATGAATAGTATGTTGTAAAAGCTATAGGCTTACAAGACACACTGATTCAGAACAATACACTAGTTGAGCAACATTTCACTGCTTAGACAGAGGGTTGACACATGATACTAATTCTGTGTGTAAGACGAGAAGAAGGAGATAAAATAGAGGGAAGTAAAAGAAGGAAATAAAGTTCCTGATGAGATCAGTTAGAGGCTGAGCTGTCACGTCGATACAGACACAGTTACTCTCCATTAGTCTGGTTATAGACCTGCATGTCTCCAGTTTCTGCATTGCTTCAGTTACAGTTACATGCTTCTATTGGCTTTATGGCTTTATTGGCTGTGTCACAGGTGATACCCAATCATAAGAAAGTAAACTTGCAGTTATAAAAATGCAGAGCGCTTGCACACACATCAGGGTGTTCAACGCACCCCCATTTCAGTTTTTGTAAAAACGTGTTGCTTACGTTTTGTTGGGGCTGATTCACAATCGTTTCCCCCGGGTGGAAAACAGCCGGGTAATTGGCTGGTTGACATTCTGTCTCTCTGTCCCTCCTCTCCAGCCACATTTCTAATCTTCATCAACTTTCCCCACCTGCTCACCTGTCTCCACTTTCCTCATCAGCCCGCCACATATTTAAAAAGTGCCTGCTGGATAAAGGTGTGCAGTATAAAGAAAGCAAAACAGTTGCTGTGCTTTTATTCCTTCTGTTGCGTGTGCTGTTCACCCGAATGGAATCATCCTTGTTTCATAACCACATTTTCAAACACTACAACAATTTGACTGTGAAATTGGAAGCTGATTCAGACTCCTTAGAACGAATCATCGAATAGTTAACTATTCTTTGTACAATCGCAGGTTGGAGCATTGGTATATTTTTCTTTTTAAGGCCATACTGTGTAAACTGCCTTCTTACTCCTCTTCTGACACCTAAAGTCACCACCAGGAAATGTAATCCTCAATCATTTGGGCAAATCATGTATGACATTCCCAGAACGCGAACTGTCTCCTGTGAAAGTGCCTTTAAAGTTTTTGCACTGTCATCCTGGTATAAATTGCAGAATTATCTTAAATTAGACAACCTACCAACAATGACACGGTTTAAAATTAGGATAAAGGACTATTTGAGTGCTAAATGCACATGTGTTGTTACTGAGTGCTGCTGGTGATGATTGTTGAGATGATGTTAAATTGCCAACTGTCTTTTTCTGTTTTTATGTTGTCTGTTCTATGTTTTTACCGTATATTTTAAATATGGAACTAGTATACTGCTGTCTTGGCCTTGAAAAAGAGATTCTGAATCTCAATGGGATTATTTCCTGATAAAAATAAAGGTTAATAAAAAATAATAATACAATTCATTGTCACCCCTACAAAGATATACATGTGAATATAAATATATCCAAGGAACGTGATGATCAGGTCACGCAACTGCTGAATTGCTGGCAACTGTTTTTAGGTCCAATTCAGGCCCTGGGATTCAGTATATTCACTTTATCCATGTCAAGAAAGCAGTAAAATACAATCGAACATAGAATGCTTTTTTTTTAAAGGCACTCTGGTGGGAAAAATGTCAGAAATACTCTTCAGAAGTCACCCTGCAGACATTCAAAGAGTCACAATATGCACGCATGATAACTCTAGCTCAGTCAACCATAAAACTATTCAGAAAATCCAGTCAGACTCCCAATGAGGCACTTACTGTACGAGAGGCGTACTGACACCCCAGGCCCGTAAACAGGGTGGGTCTGGGTGGTTCTGCGTGTGTGTGTGTGTGTGTGTGTGTGTGGTAAGCAATTTGACAACATTGTAGTAAATATTTTCAGTGCATCCAAAAGTGAGCTTGTTACAGGTTGTTTTTATTTACAACTGCTTGCACACATTTTCAATATTATGTCTCCTTTTTAAAACTGTTCACAAAATTCCCAAAACTGCACACACTAAATGCAAAATGCCTCATAGCTACTTAAAATGAACCACTGCATTCAAATTGCCATAAACACATCTCACAATGATTTATTCATTGATGGATTTATTTACATTTGAAACAGGAGGTAATTATTTTTATTGAGTAATCCCCTTTTGCAGGTCACATGGAGCGGTGGGCTAAATGTACCTGTTAGGGCATGACTAATTACACCTTTGTGTATTTACCATTCTTATTGGTAGAAATGGTTTGTAGCCTAATGAATTCCCATCTGAGCTCAGGCCCACCTTCAACCTGAGCAGAGATCTCATCAGCCAGAATAACTGAAAACATCTGTGTGGGTGTTCAGAGACTTTAACCATCTTTATTCACCCAATGTAACTCTGTCCTAGCTGCTACTGCATACTGTACCATTGTGCCAACTGAACTGACATCTTAATACTCTATAATGTTACCACACTGCACATAGCTGTACATATCTGTCTATATGGTTCATACTGAATATCCATATTTATTCAGTTTTTCTTATTATATATTCTGCTAATACACTGCATATATCTATATTACTCTTACTACTGTCACTGATACTACATTTCACATGAACATGTTGTTCATAAATTGTTCATATTATATAGCCATATTTATTCTGCTCTTATAACACTGCAATATATTTCTTGTCCTGTCTATGCACCACCCGTCTAAACTGGAATTATAACTTTTCTGCTCTTTTTGTACTTCTGGTTGGACGCAAACTGCATTTCTTTGTCTCTGTACTTGTACTCTGCACAATGACAATGAAGTTGAATCTAATCTAATCTAATCTAATCTAATCAGCAGTAGCTAGCTAACAACGATAAGCAGTGAACAGTGGTATTTTCTATAAGCTTTAGTTTCCTTTTTTCATCTTATATGATACACACACAAAAAAGATTTTGGGTCAGTTTACACAAAAGGGTATGCCATGTCTCCTGGGAATATGATATAATCTTCTTTCCTCCTCAAATGGATATGTAACAGCTTCATTATTACAGATATGTATCATGTGTGCGGGCAAAGTAATTACTTTTATGACAAGTCATAAATTCAAAAACGGTTCCAAAAACCCTTAATTCACCATATCTACCTTCATGAAGTGGAGTCATACTGCCTCGGGATAAATGCAATATTTCTGCTCCAATTGAAACTTTTCAATTTGCATGGACACTGACATGTTTGCTTAAATTACTGCTACCTAGAGTGTGTGTTCACACTCACGTTTTTATCTTTCTTTATCTTTAACTTGGTATGTAATTACACTTCATCTCTTAAATGTGCTTTCTGTTCCGTGTGACACCTGTCTGACTGGAATCAACAAGTGCAGCTCTGCTGATACTTAATCTGGGTTGATGCATTATCTTTAAGACTTGGTTTTGGTCTTGAAAGGCTGCTGCCAATTCATTCTCAATAGCTTGGTTCACAAATAGATTTCGGGAAAGACCCGCGACCCGACCCCGGATAAGCGGATAAAGATGGGTGGATGGATGGATGGACAAAGAGAGCTCCACAAATGAAATCTACCAGGAGATCATTCAGGCGCCCCAGACTTAATTGATTTTAAATTCAATAATACACTTCAGCTCAGGTCAGGCAAATTTGTGCAACTCATGTTTTTTGTTGTTTTCAGTGTGGGGTCTTTCACAGTTGCCTCATTTAGTTCGGTTGAATCACTCTAGAGTTGGTTTTCCCCCTTGGTGTGGTTCGTTTCGAAAAGTGTAAATGCCGTAATCGTATTTGGATGTGCACCAAAAGTGGACCAAACAAGCGTATTGACAAGAGGGGGTCTCGGTATGCTTTCAAACTAACTCTAAATATGTGTACTCTGCAAGCTAAACAGCTCTCACAGAAATAGACTGCGGCCGTCACTCGCCTTCACTCACATTTCTGAGGTCAAAACAACTGCTGCTAAAGTTGGAGACCGACAACGGCAGAGTCTCGATGAGCCCAGAGAGGTGAAATTATCCAATATTTCAGAAAATCAAGTACTTAGTTTATTCCTCTCTCTCCCTTAAATCATCTCACGACCCCTCAGATTGATCTGGTGACCCTTTGGAGGGGCCTGACCCCTAGGTTTGGAACCACTAGACCGAACAAGTTAAGTGAATATTAAGTAGTTAAAACATACTCCAGCTACAACAGTTAAAAATGCTCTATGTCTATAATGATATGCTAGTCAAGGGCCATCTGTCTGTCTGTCTGTCTGTCGCCCACTTGCTTAGTTTTGGGGTTTCCAGTAATCTACCCAGTAAACAGTGCAGTGCCTTTACCGGTATATGTATGGGTGGGGTAATTAGATGTAGCACACCCACATTTTCTGGCCAGTAGGCATGGTGTTGGCAGTATGCCAAAAATGTTTAAGCGTGATAAGAACACATATGCATGTACATTGTCTCTGACTTGCACACTTGGATTCAGACAGGCAGCTTGTCAACAGGTAAAGAATCTTTTAAAGATTTTGATGATTTGAAACTGAAATCTGCTTCTTTCTGAGATCTTACATTATCACTGCTGTCCTGGGAAACTCTCTAAATGTTTCATGGGCTACAAAAACTGTCCAACTTTAATCGTTGTGGTTTTTAAATTAATTTTGCTGAAGAAGAGTTTATAGGAACATTTAAGTATAGGTTTACTGCTTTTGGATTCTGTCAGGTGGCCATATCAACATTTAAACTGGTTTTACTTGAATTATGTTTCCCGTCAAAGATTCCTTTCGAATTTAAGGTCAGTGCAAGTGAAGGTGGACAAAATCCACACAATCCTCATTCTGTGCACAAATACGTTCCAAAGTTAACTGGAGCTAATATGAGGCCTTTTTTAAACAAAGTTTACAGTCTTTTTAGTAGGGCTGTGTATTGGCAAGATTCTGGCGATACGATACGTATCATGATACATGGGTCACGATTCAATATATTGCAATATATTTCAATACTGTGCGTAAGACGATATATTGGGATTTTTTTTAAAGTATAATTTTAGAAATACTAATATTTAAAAAAAAGATATGAAGTTTACTTTATGTAAACAATTCAGTACACAGAAAATCAAACTGCCAGTTTGGGATTGTGGTTCCCAGGTTCTTAGTGAGCTAATGTTGATATGCTAAAGTAGGCCAGAGTTCAGCCATAGCTACGTTGTTAGCTTCTGGCAAAAAGTCAGGCACTGTTAGGCACTGTTAGGCACTGCTAGGCACTGCTAGGCACTGTAACTTAATGCTGAAACTTTAATTATACTTTAATTACAGCCAAATTAAATTATAGTTTCACAATATAATCCATATTTTCAGTTGACAGTAACCGTGAACTTTAACCCTCCATATTTCTTTTAAAAAGTCACAGAAAATCTGTTTTGAATTTCAAATTAAAAAAAATTATATTTTATCAAATCTACTCTTTGGGAAATAGTTATCTAAAACATTTTAAAATGCTCAAATCTGGAGTCATATGGGTTTCAGAGGACAGCTTTGATACATGCACATATTACATAATATATACTGATATTACACACAAAATGTGTTGAAAACCTCAGAATCACAATCCGCTTTAATGGAAAATTAAGTGTGAACACACAAGCTAGGGTTTAATTTCCATTGGCTCAGGTAGGACCCCCCACACACACACACACACTTTCAAATTTGTTTGATACTTTATTTAGCCTATAAGTCTCGGGGATTGGCCCCTATTTTAAGCAACAAAGAAAGACATTTTTCTTATAGTCCCTCATATTTAAGTACTATCATTTCTGGCATAATTTATTCTTATGGTCAAATAAATAAATGTATGTAGAAATGGGATTCAAATGGAAAAATAATAAAATAATTTGGCAGAGGACACCCAGACCCTCTGTTTTATGTCACCCCCCCCCCCCACACACACACTTCTCAACCAAAAGTTAACTAAAATGAGTTTAAAACTATTAGAATTGGAGGTAATTAATATTTGCCCTTGATCAGTTGAAACTCAGCCCGCTCTCTCGTAAAAGATAAAAGATGTCGGTCATTTCTCAGAACTGACAGTGAATCATATCTGGGAAGTCCCAGAGACAGGTTCTTCCTGAATGCACCTGACTCAACTTGATAAGAGGAAACTAGACTAGTACATTTAGTCAAGTACTGTACTTTAAGTACATATTTGAGCTAGTTGTTCTTTACTTGACTGTAAAGATCTTAATCTACTTTGTACTAGAGCCGGGCAACGATTAATCGCGTTGTTATACGCAAAATCCAATAATGAATTCAAAAGTATTGTATAGCTCAATTTTATTTTAAATGTTCTGCCATATGAACAAAAGTGCCATAACATTTGTTCTGCAAACAATTAACATCAGCATTTTGTTTATACAGTAGCAGTTAAATAAAATATTTAGTGTAAATCTCAACTTAAACAATGTAATCAAAGCAAATACAAAATTAAAGTTTAGTGACACTGCCAGGGCATTCATGTTATCCTGTTTGTTATATATATATATATAAAAAAACTGCCCACAAAATCCTGAACTTTAAAACTGTAACTCCGAGGTAATTTTGGTTACCCAGTGATGTCCAGTAGTCCCCAGTGAGAGGAACACGTTGTAAAGTTGCTTTTGCGGTCCTCTCCTTTTCATACAACTGGTGTATTCTTCTTGTGATGGTGCGTCTTGAGGGAATCTCATTCCTGCCGTCATTTGAATGATTCTCAGACCGACAACCTCCACAACACTAATGGACAGTCTGTAGCTATCCACTTCACTATGGCATTTGTTAGCTTCTCTTGCCTTTGTTTATCTATACTTTTCTCACACGCTGCATCTAACTTAGTCTGCCGACGCGCCACTGTTTGTTTTTGTTGAATGATTTGCTGGTATCAACGGTGTGTATTGCATTTACGTGATTACTCATGTGATAAGAAAATTCTACTTTGCAGTGGTTACAAATAACTTTGGTTCTGTCAACTGCGCCGTCTGGAAGAACTTTAAAATGAAAATGGCCATGTAAAAGTTCCGTACCCTTCTCCATGTTTGTTGGTTTGTTTATTTGCCCATTCTTTTCTTTTCTGGGTCCTGTAAGCGCGCCAGCAGTCAGCCACAGACTTTTACAATAATTAAAGAAATAATAAAAGCTGCGTCAATGTGCGATAAAATAATTGTCAGCGTTAATTAATTAAGAGTTAACTTGCCCAACGTATACGTATTTCAGAGGGAGGTATTGTGCTTATTAGTTTTATAAAATATGATGCATTGTGATAAGTATACAAGCCAACAGTATACAATAAACTCCAAAATAAAATCAGCTATTGCAGGTTTAAATGAACTGCTCTAAGCAACCACATCGACAGCTTAAAGTCAGGCTGAGTTTTGCTGTGATACAAGCTGATTGGTATGAAAAAAAAAATGCAAATATATATCTGTGGTTAAATCAGCAGAAACAACACAAGGCAAACAACCCAACTTTCTTTCAATCTGAATGAACCTTAGGAATTCTAAGTGTTTCTCTCAAGATCAATCAGATTTGCCTCACTCATTTAACCCAGCTGGCCCAGGTGCAAAACATCAGGTTAGATGGCTCCACTTCCATCGATCCAGAAGCTCAGTCTGGTTCACTTCACTTCACTGTTGCACTAGTCCATTTCAATCCAAGCTGACTGCATCTCTGTCTCTACAGCTAAACATGGATCTAATCAGGAGAGCCACGGGACCGTACACATCCGTTGAAGATTCTGTCTTGAACTTGTGTTTTACAATCTTCCGCACGCTTGAGAAAGTGAAGGTGAACCGGGAGCGCTGCCACCAAATCTCAGACAGAGTCAAATCGCTGGAGAGACTGGTTCTCACCATCAAACAGAAAGGGCCGGGCCAAAATTCTGCCACGGTGGAGGCAACTCTGAGGGAACTCTGCGTCACTCTGGACTCCGTCGCCACAGAAATGGAGAAATTATCCAAAACCAATGCTCTTAAGAATGCCCTGAAGCCCAACCAAGAAGACAAGTTCTGGAGGATGGACAGAACCCTCACTGATATCTTCCATGTCCTGTCTGGGACTCTAAACATCGAGCAGGGAAACGCACTGTACGCAACCCCTCTGCCTACCCCCAGTCCCATAGCCCCTGCAAACGTGTATAACTCCCCAGCTCCCATGAATAACCCCAACCCCATAGCCCACGCGACCATTTATAACTCCCCAGCTCCGCTGAATAACTCCCCAGCTCCTATGAATAACCCAAGCCCCATGGCTCCAGCGACCATGTATTACTCCAAACCCATGCCCACCGTGACCATGTGTAACCCCCCAGCGACCATGTATTACTCCAACCCCATGCCCACCGTGACCATGTGTAACCCCCCAGCTACCATGTATTACTCCAACCCCATGCCCACCGTGATGTGTAACCCCCCAGCTCCCATGGCTAGCTATAAGCCACTGGTCTTGGGCACCATAGCCCAAAGGGCTTTTTCGCCAAGGGCTACTGTAATATCTGTAAAATCAAACATTGGCTACTCCCCCTAACATCGGCAGAAGTTACACAAGTCATATCTTTAGTGTTGTAGCCCCCTTTTTATGTTTCTTTGGAGACCCCTACACAGCAAAACACCCTCCCCCTAACAAGTTATTCGGTAAATGTTTAAACTGAAGATAAGAGGGTCAACAACGTTACGTGTAATTTATTTTAAAGGGTCAATAAATTGTAGAAACTCCAGTATGGTGATAGCTATCAATTAACAAAAGTATTGATTCATGCTCCTGGGAAAATGTTTTTTTCTGAACTCTGAGTTTAAAAGAGAATAACCTGCATAGTTAACATGGGTGTTTGTTGTTTTTCTTTTTGTATTCAATATATTTACTATTCATATTATCATTTTATTATTTCTATGTGATGCACAGTATTACCTTTTGTGCTATATAAAGGAAAAGTTATCTTCACATATCCAAAATATTGAAGGATTTAAAGCACTTTAAATGCTGATTTCTATTTAAAATGCAAATCAGTGTTGTCCTTTAAATAAATCAAAGCTGATAACTAATGAACTGTATGTGTGAAAAACAATAAGTTTTATGTGAAAACATGTTACAGAGAACTTGTTTTTGATTAAAGGAACGATCAGTAACTTCAATACTTGAGCGTGGAGATTCATTTTTGACCTTGGGAACACACACACACACACACACACACACACACACACACACACACACACACACACACACACACACATAATAAAATATGCTTAAAACGTAAGTTCACTTCCAACAATAACTTTTATTATTAATTATTAAATACTACTTTTCCTATTTTAATGATCTGTAAAAGCTAATTATATCATCATTCACTTTTCTTACAGATTATTGACTGCAGGGAAATTTGTATTTTAGACAAACTGATCAGAAAAGAGCCAGATTTCTTGAGACTCGTAGCTCCATTTTGTGGAACTCTGATGTCTCTCTTTGCAGTTCCTGCTTTATCCTCTATTATTAAATAAATGGGACCATCATACAAAATCAACATCATGATGTATTGAAGAACACTTGAAACTAGTGATTGAGACTATAAACTTATTATGAAAATGTTTACTGAGGTAATACATTAAGTGAGAAGTAAGCTCCTTTTCTGATAGACTTCTATAGAAACAGACTTCTTTTTGGAGCCAGTATTTCCTTCCTCTCCCACAGATTAATTTACTGCAGGAAGTCTGTATTTTAAACACACACAGAATAGTCTCATAGCCCCATCTTGTGGTCGTTAGAAAGAAACAACACAGCTACTAGTATTAATTATGGACATAGATTGTACTCTGCATTACACAAGACCAGTGAGTCACTATCACAACTATTCTTTCAATTCTATTGGGTGCCACTTGGTAAAATTATTCATAGATTAGTTCATCTGAGAAAATCGTAACTTTTTTTGGACAAAATTCAAAATGTGAGAAGCTAAACCAACCTAGAACTCAAAGTTCGGTGGTTGTGTTCACACCGGTCATAAGTTATTTTATTTTTTATTTAATTATGTGATGATTTAAGTAACAGATACAGATAGGCTGTTACGGAACGGCACTGGAGGTTGGATACAAAAGCAGACGTGACACAGGAAATACGTTTAAGTGATTTAATAAAGATAAATATATACAGTGAATAGGGCAAGGGGCAAGGGGGTGTCGTGTCCAGGGGATCCAGTGGTGAGTTGGTGGTTGCAGTGCGCTCTCTAGAATCAGTGTCTCTTGTTTGTGGCGTCGAACATGTGGTAATGGCGTCCTCCAGAGTCCAACAAACAATTCCAACCCGTGGCAGTCTTCCTAGAATCCAGAGAGAAGCAGGCAGAACAGGCAGGGGTAACTCAAAATGAAGTCAAAGACAAAAACAGGAATGACAGGAACCAGGAACACCGAGACAAAACGGGTAGACTAGACATACAGACACTCCGAACAGAAATAATGACCTGACAATGGACAAAGGAAACACAGAGACTAAATACAAGAGGTAACGAGTGATGAGCGGTGTGACAGTTACCGAGGCTTCGTATCACTTTTTCATCAAAAGCCAACTCCCTTCATGCATTCCCCTCGATAACCCCCGTGTCTACTATGCCCTCTTCTGCCGTACAGTAACACCAGTTACCGTCAGCGGAGCGGATGTTTTGGTCTATATTAAAAGGAGTTTGTTTTTTAGTCGTCCCTGTTTATTAAAGGGCCCTCACCCGGGTCAGGGAACCCAGAGGTGAGGCAAGAGGCTTTCGATTACCACCCTAGATGTCCCCAACTCACGGGCTCTTAACCCCCTGTATATGAAAATCACTGCCCGAGGGGATCTTTACAACCAAATGATATTTATTAAATACTCACGGTTTAAGTCCGCGGCCCTTCCCAGGATCACCGAAGGTTCCACTCTGCTGAGAGATAACAGGGGGTCTGACTGTCAAAATCGGTCCCCGCCAGGCTGCAACTCGTCACGTGCAGTTAAAGAGGAGTCTGAGCTGCCCCCCGTGGGGGTGTCCCCCTCCCGTACGGCAGGGGTGGAGAAAAAAGAGAAAAAGTCTTCCAAAAAGGCACAAAAGATTCACAAGGTTTTTGGTTCCTTGGCCAACACGAGCTCAGGTATTTTTTATTTTATTTGAAGCAAAAAGTTAAAAAAAAGCAAATAAGCTAAACTGAAAGAAAATGAAAAATGCACTAAGTCCCTAACAGAATAAGTTCAGTGAAAAAAAAATTCCTCTAAATGCTGAGATACTGAAACACAAAATGCCCCAAAGTCTATACATATATTGGGTCACTCCCCCAGGCACAGCAAGGTTTAATTCACCATTTCATATGACCTTATAAACACAATTTCACGCAGATACAAGTCAGAAGATACGTACAGGAAATATCAAATGTGACCATGTTTCCTCTTATGCATTTCACAATGTTTCGTCTCAATCTAACAACCCAGTTAAAAACCAGGTCAATGCAGCTACCGCCCTATGCATTACACAACCTAGCGTTAATACATTTAAATCATATATGACTACCCAACTCCCCTCTCTAGGCAAATGCAGGTATAAGACAATATTATTCACGAGTGCATATGTTTCTCATTAATTCCTAACAATCTTTCTCTCTCATATATGAAGTCAGTGCTTCAACCACAAACCTCTCTGCAGCTGGAGTCTCATACTCCAGAAGACAGTCACAGAGCAATTCACACCAACATTCTTTTAGGCATGTTTCTAAGCAATGAATATAGTAATATCAGTAACGTAGTTTTCATCATGATTACATTTCCAAGCAAAAAAGCAAAAATATAGATTTAGCTGTTTTTGGGTTAACCCTTTAGGCGCCGGGTTTTATTTTTAAAAATACTAGATTTTGACACCTAAATTTCAGAAGGCTCTGGCTTGAAAATGAAACAAATATTGAGAATGACCTAACGTTTATCTAGGGAGGCAATTTTCCCATCTAATTTGCATATTATGACGTCATATGGCAGCGGCCATATTGGATTATGTAATTTCCATGAAATACCTGATATTTTGAAAGAGTTGAATTTATTTCATCAGATTTACCCCCCTACATCCATTTGTTATGTTGTCCACATATCAAATGAACAGGGAAAAAGTAAATTGTAAGCCAACAGTCGTAAACTAGAACTATTACTACGTCACAAAACTCATGTAAACAGTAGGCGTTTTCATAGTTAGTTTTTTTTTGTGAGGGCTTTTGGACGGGGGAGGGGCTCACAGCAGCACCTGCAGCTCGTTGAGCACAGTAATTGTAGAGTGATACATGCTTTCACGAGTCTCCACACACCACAAAAGTCTCCAATAACACCAGAAAAAGTTGCTAGTCGCTTTTGACAAAAAAAGTCAAGTTTGGATGGGATTTCCTCGAACATTTTGCGTTGAAGCATGATGTATTTCTGAGCTAAGGTCTAAGTACAGGATGTTTGCCAACTAGTGGGGGGGTATGAATGACATACAACACTCTATTCAGAGAAAACAGCTGTTTGATTCAGTACCGCGTCCTGTCGCAATTTTGCGACTTTGGCGCTTAAAGGGTTAATACACTTCTAAAGCAGTAATATAGTTGTAGCTGTTTTGGGGTTTTCAACTGAACCTCCGTTCAACACGAGGAAACAAGAGACAGGTGACCAAAGGGCTGGGGAACAGACGAAAGACATCAGGGCGGAGCAGACAATCACAAAAGGCAGGAAAACACAAAGCAGGAAGTAAAACAAGACCTGACAAGACCGAAAAACAGACTAAAACAGACAAAATAAAACAGGAAACAGGACAAATACACACTCATAACACAGGCAGTAATTACATACTGACATTATAAAAACACAACAAAGTCCGAAGGCTTATTTCCATTGTGGTCCTATAGCAAAATACTTATAAATCAGCACAATAAGACAACAAGTACAGACAATACAATCAATATATAATAGCATTCGACAGGGTAGCAAGTTGATATTTTCTCGAGCACCAAAACATCCAGAACCACCACTGTCTACCGAATGTTGAAAGAAAAAAATCCCAATATTCACATTACACATAGTAAGGTAATCCATTGTATATATTAGCACAGCCTTAAAGCCAGAAGGGGGTAACATGTTAATTATTATCATGTATGAAATTAATAAAGTTAAATTAAATGAGCTTGAATCTTTTAGTGAACCATACTGAGCTCTATGTGTTATAAAAAAATCTTATTTGGTATATGAGAAATGAGAAATATGATTTCTGAAAATCATAATTAACCAAGTGATGAAAGTGAAATACTGAAAAGTAAAGTAAAATACCATGAAAGAGATTTCAGAACACTATTAAGGGAACAAATAAGCATGTAAACTAATAAAACAACCACTAAAAAGAAATGAATACTTACTGTAATACAGTCTGTTTTATTGCAGGTATGAAAGAAATGAAAGGGAAACAAAGACGTTTAACATGTTGTTATCTTTCCCTCCTTTCAGTCATTTAGGATATCATTTTGTAAATATTCTGTGGACTCACGTTTACGTGAATGTTTCCTGGGTTTTAAAGGTACAAATCAAGTGTAAACAATGAGGCATTCCTGTGATTGATGGGAGCACGTCTATGATTCCAGTACAACACATTTACATTGCACAAAAAGTGTATTGCACCATTTGGTCCCTCACATTAATTCATATTAGAGTCTGAAACATGACATGAAGGTTTCTGTCTATAATCTAACGTGATGGTAAAAGTATGGAGCCTTGTCATCATCAAAATGTTGTTAGCACTCAACAACTGCTCCTGTCAAGACTCTATGAGGCAGCATGCTCGTCTTCTTTTATATCCATGACGTTCCACTTCGGGAATTGCTCCGTTACTGCCGGAAATTCTGCCGGATGACTGTTTTCGACCGGATGTCCGTTACCGTTTTCTTTGTGTTGCTATTCTAAACTCCGGGGGAATTTCTGAGGACTATGGTTAACTGCTCCTCAGATCTCTGCAGGGTAAATCCAGACAGCTAGCTAGACTATCTGTCCAATCTGAATTTTCTGTTGACGACTAAAACAACTTTTGAACGTACACACGTTCCACAAAAACAAGTTCCTTCCAGAGGCTGTTTTGCCACGGCTCTGGAGATCTGTCCGGTGCTTAGTGACGATGACGATTGTTATTGGTTTAAGGAAATGCCAATAAACCAGAGCATGTTTTTCTCCCATCCTGGAATGCTGTGTGGACTAGCCAGACCATCCTCTGCAGCGCTGTGAAGGAATGTCTGGAAAAAATTTTATAGTATAATACAGCTACCTTTACGCTCTGGTTTCCGTCTCCGCGGTTCCTCATCGTGCACACGAATCATGTTCTCATGTTTGACCAGCTTCTTCGTTTGGTGGATATGCAGAGCCGCAGAGAGACTCATAAAGGCCTCAGAGAGACTTTGGTTTATTTTGGCGAACTCTGATTTGTAGTGTCTGGTTTTCAACATCTGACTTAATTTCGATTTATCTTTGTATTTCTCAATCTTCCTATCAGCTGAAGACAGAACATCTCCGAGTTTTTCTAAAGCAGCGTTAACAGAGTCTTCGTTTACATCCTGTTGAATGGAATTCACCAGGTCCTCCAGTTCTTTGAGTCTCTGGTAAATGCTGGAATATGTCTCATTATTTTTCTTCATAGTGTTAATCAGGTAGTGGACACCTTTCGAGACCTTGATGATCAGTGTAATGACGTTCCCGATCACTGGTACCACCCCCATCATCACTGGCACGACCTCCATGATCCGGGCTATCTTGGAACAAAATGGACTGACATTAATCAGACAGAACTATAAACTAAATCACAGTGATTGCAGTTAAGGCATTCAGTGTTTTACATTCATAATAGGGTTTTAGATTGAGCACTTTAGTGTCCAACAGATTTGAATTTGAACAGAAATTACCATTTTGAGAAGACATAGTTTACCGTTGCTTGAAGGCAGAGTTTCATTTTGCTGGACATTTGTTTTGAGTTTTGCTTTTTGTGTGTTTGTGTTTTTGGATTTGTCTGCGAATGTTAGGTGTTTTTTCAGAAAACATGTAAAACAATTGAGAAAAAGCTGAATGTAATCGACACAAAGTGAGTGGAGCTGAGATAAAATAACCAATACTGAAGACTACATTTGTGAACTCACCTTAAATTGTTAAGTGAACCATACTGAGCTGTGGCAACCAGGGTTATTATAGTAAACTAAAACTAAAGGAAAAAAAAACTAGAACTAATCTGAGGCTACATTTACATTGCTACGTTTTGGTTTTTAAGCAGAGTTTTGAGCCAAAAGCGATCTCCGTGGTTTTAGCTCCAGTAGAAGAACCATGGGCATCGTAACCATTGTATATATGGAAAGACCCGAAAGCGAGCAGATGAAAATGGCAGGTGAAGGTGGTGTTCCCGCAAAGAAATCGAAATATAGCTGTAAATTTCAACAGTGTTGGGCGCAACAATTTATATGCATCTTACCCTAGTCATATCGACAACTTCCACGCTTTTTGTAAGGTGTGTCGCATTGATTTTAATGTAGCCATCACCCAGCACATTAAAACACAGCGGCACCATCGCGCAGAAGAGGCACATCCTTCATCACGAAAGAACAGACAAAAGCAGAAAACGTGAAGCTAGCTGAACTCAAGATGGCAATGTTGGTAGCACAGACTTACAGTACACTTAACACTACCCCCCCCACAATGGATTAGCAGTCCATCACCTTAACCACTCTGTCACCTCGTCTGACTTTTTATTATGTATACCATGAGTTTTTTTTATCACTTTTATGACATACAATATTGATTGATTTTTAATATTTTTTTTCAACATAGTATACTATGACTTTTGTGCCATGCTATACTATGACTATTTTCGACATATAACAACATTTTTATCACTTTTTTGACATTTGTATCACTTTTTTGACATACTATATCATAGCGTTTTTATCATTTTTTTTCGACATAGTATACTATGACTTTTGTGACATACTAAACTGTTTGACTGTCTGACTTTTTTCGACATATACTGTGACTTTTATTGACGTAGGCCTACTATATTGTGACTTTTTATCACTTTTTTCGAAATATTATATGATGACTTTTTTTATCACTTTTTTGATATACTATATTATTGCTTCTTTACACTTTTTTTGACATACAATACTATGAATTTTCCAATATACTATATTAGGATCTTTTTAATCATTTTATTCAACATACCCCCCCGCCACCACCGCCATGCCCCCGCACAAATCTCCCTTATTTTGAAAATCAAATGTTGGCAGGTATGAGTTAAGGTCCCATGAGGTGAACCGGAAGGGGCGTGACTTCGGCTCTCTATAATGTGTGTGCACTAAATGTAGCATGTTTCGTATGTCGTTTTTATATAATGTCATTTTTATATATTTAAATGTGTAACACCATTTGAGCCACGGTGAAACGTTGTTACGTGTATATGGTTGAAATGACAATAAAACACATTTGAGTTGACTTGACTGTCTCACTGTCTCTCTGTCTGCAAACGGTAGGCGTGGCTTGGGAGTGGACTCGTAAGGAACCGAAGCAAGTGCATTCTGGGAGTTGTTGTCTTTCATCCACATGAACCTAAAATGAATGTTCTGGCTTTTCTTGGAAGGCACCAACTTCTACAAAAATTTCACATTTCTACTACATAAATGGCCCAATTTAATACATATTCATCTTTCCAGCGGTGAAATATCCCTTTAACGTTAACGTTATAGAGGTCCGCTAAAACAAGCACTGAAGTTAGCTAATGTCAGCTATCGTAACTAACGAGAGAAACAGACTTACTTGTGGTTTGGGAGTTCGAGGTGAAGTTGTGAAAGCCGTTGCTGTAGATGTAGCTACGGTAAAGCCAGAGGCTGACTGCAGTCAAGCTGCCAGTGAACACATGTGCATGTAGTGGCGATCCAAAACATTTGTAACGTTAGGCATATATAATGCCCCCGGAAGAATTACATTCCTCAGTACCTACGGTATTGTAGGAAAATTAATGTTTTCAGAATTTTGGTATTGACTTGGTAGCGAAGTACCAGTTCTCATGACATCCCTAGTATGCAGACGATGTCTTTCTGTTTATATCAAACCCTCTTTCATCAATTCCATATGTTCTCGAAACTCAACGAATTTGGTAGGTTTTTGGGGTATAATCTCAACCTAGATACAAATGAACTCTTGCCTATACAGTTGTCAGGCAGATCCCCCCTTCATTAAAACAATAAATAATTTAGTTAATTTAGTTATTTTGGCATATCAGTTTCTGCTAAAGGCTAATTTAGTCCAATAATGCAACGTACTCAATAGGATCTGATTCGTTGTTCCACTATGCCCTTAATAGACTTACTTGAAGTTTTGGTTGTTTTTTTTGACACTTTTGTCGCTTTTCCCCTGGTGTTTTTGTCAATTTTCAACGTTTTAGCCCCTTTCGTGATGTTTTTTTATGTATTCCTGATGTTTTTGTTGTTTTGTTTTTTTACTGCACCTTTAGAAGTTTGTGTTTTTTCCCCCCACATTTTAAAAAACATTTCCGACATTTTTGTCACTTTTCTTTAACATTCTTTATCAATTAGTTTTCTATAAAATGCTATAAAATTTAATAAAACACCCAATTTCAATGAAAGTAGTGAACTGATCATTTATTTAACCTGTGAATAGGTGTAGGGAACCATCCACATTAATTAGTTTTGAAAATTTGATTAAAGAATTTCTGATATAGAAACTTTTTGAAAATGGGTCAAATTTGACCCGAGGACAACAGGAGGGTTAAAAAAAGGCTCAACAGCCTTATTTGATCATTTATTTGGAATAGTAAAACACCTTAGATTACAAAGTTGCTTTTACAGCGGCCAAAGCAGTGTGGTGGAATGGCTTTACCAAATTTGTAATTATTGGTCAGCAAAAATTGGTTGCATGATAAATCCTCCCTGGACATTCCCTCTGGGTTGCAAGTTGAATCAAGCTCTTGTGGTCGTACTTCCCTTTCTGCACTTACGATCAATTCTGTTGCACAACCCCCAGACATCAAAACCCCGTAGTTCTACATTCCTCGAAAATCAGAAAAGGGAAGTGCCGTCACTCGTGATATTGAACCACAGAAACTGGAAGGAAGTGATAAGAGACTGTGCTGTAACTGTTTCACATCAGACACTAAAATAGCTTAAAGATTAAAAATTAAATATCATGGCCATGCTTCAACCATGTGTAGCTACATACCTCTGAGAAATTGTACCTTGCCCTGACAAGAAACAAACTAAATATTGAAAACTAAACCTTTCTGAAAAACAGAAATGAAACTAACTAGCAAACACACTGAAAACTAACTTCAACTAAAATCGAAAAGTCAAAACTAAAATAATGATTACTATTTTGGAAATTCAAAACTATTATAACTTGAGTGGGAGCTAGAAGTTTTACACATATCCTGTTCATTGGTTTGAAATGTTTAATGATAATCACAATTATTTATAATAGTTCTAGTTATAAAATGGAAGTGTTGCTCCGAAGAAGAAAAGTAAAATACAATGAAAAGACATAAAGAACAACATATAGGAAATGAATCAACATGGTTTGAAAGGAAATGATTACTTACTGTAATTTGGATGCAGATGTGAGCTGTCTCTCATGTAAAAGAAAGTGAAACAGGGATGTTTAATCCGCTAACGTAGGTCAGCTAATGAGTTAGTATCCCTCCCTCCTCTCAGTAGTTCTTACCTCTGCATGTTTAGCCAGACTTTCCTTCACAATGCGAGACTATGTGACATAGTCTCCTCTGCTTTAACTGCCAATCTGCAGACTGTCTCCAGTGTTTCCTAAACAGATTATTTACTTCCATGAAATCTGTAATTTTGACACACTGATCAGACTCACGGGGTTGTCCCCACGTAAAAACATAAAAAACCATGCTGTGTCTTGTGAATAATACATTGATATAGGCCTATATTTGTTGTATAATTGTGTAAGTAGTAAAACGATTCAAATGCAAACAGGGCAAAAAAATGTGTCGTCAGAGTTAAATCTGTTGTGCGTAATTTTTGTAAATTAATGACCATCCGTTACATTTAAGCCATTGCCAAATTAGTAGATAAAAAGCTAATTAAGACTATCAGCTCCATAATACTCTCTCTGTGTTTCTCAGTATAACTATGTTCAGAAAATTGAGGCGTCCGGCAACTTTTGCGCGCAGTGTGTGAAAGTGAAAATAATGACCTCTTCTGAAGAGTCCATCATGTGTTTTAATCCTCCATGTCCTTCTTCGCTACTAGTAACTGTGTAGAGGAGGGAGAGAGGGGGGGTGCGCGATCACGGAAGGCTTGTATCATGTGGACGCGCCGATAGTTTTGTTGTCATTACTTAGAATTCCTCACAGGTGAGACAGAAACTACGCACTATAGCTTTAATGTGAGTTACTGCAAGTCTACTGTAGAATGTAGGAAGCTCCGAGGAGATGCTACTTACAAATCTTACTAACTTTTCAACATTACCAACACTGCCTTTAAGAAGTACATACATGCTACACTAACAGTCATGTATATGTGAAGAGGAATATATCCTATAAAAGTACAATTCTGGCTGTATTATTTATGTCCCCTTCAAAAATTGCACCTGAGAAATGTTATGTTATGTTTATCCCGATTCCCCCCCCCCCAAAAAAAAAACTAAAACATCCAGAACCACCGCTGTCCACCAAATGTTGGAAGAAAAAAGTGTCAACGTTCACATTATGCAAAGTTATTTAATTCATTGTTAACAAATATCAGTGTAACTTAAAAGCCAGAAGGGGTTATAATTAACTAACAGAACAGTTCGCCATACCATAACATGTTAATTATGTTGTATGAAGTTCATAAAGATGAAATGAACTTAATCTTTAAGTGAGCCATACTGAGCTGTATGAGCTATAAAAACCTACTATGGTTTGAAACAAATTTTCTGATAATCATGATAAGTACTCAACAATTTATAAGTGATAAAAGTAAAATGCTGCTCGGAAGAAGAACATTTAAATACCTGAACACTTAAGAACAACATAAAGGGAACAAATGAACATATGCAATAATCAAATGATCATCATTACAATCATCTACAAACAAACAATGAGGTTGGGGTGGGGTTGGGGTCTTCTTTTATGATTTCATCTACATCGTTTAAAAGCTGGGAACCTGAAGATTAGTTTTGAGATGCAGCTCAGCACGGTGTGTAAAGTTGTTCTAGTCATAAATCTTTAACAAACATTGTGTTTTGTTTAGGCGTCTTTCCAAATGTTTGAGAGTTTAGAGTTTAAAAGGCTTGGGGTCTTCAAAGTTTTTTTAGGCCAAGGACCCCTTAGCTGAAAGAGAGACGGAGCAGAGACCCCTTACTTCATATGTTTCATAAAATTGAGGTGAATTACGCCCACTGAACTTGATGGTAAAATTATGGAGTCTTGTCATTATCAAAATGTTGTTACTAAACAACTGCTCCTGTAATGAGGCTATGAGGCAGCATTATAGTATAACACAGCATATTTTACGCTCTAATTCTGATTTCATTCTTTGCAGTTCCTGATCCTGCACACAAAGTTTCAATTCACCAACTTTATTAATCCCACAAGGGGCAATTAGTTAAGAGCAGCTACAACCAACCAACACACACCCACACACAGTACAACCAACACACATACAGTACAACCAACACAAACGACCAGCTTCTTGATCAGTTTGACCAGCTTCTTCTCCTGTTCGTCCAACTTGTTCTTCTGTGTGTTCAGCTTCTTCTCCTGTGCGTCCAGCTTCTTCCTTTGGTGGACATGCAGAGACGCAGAGAGACTCACAAAGGCCTCAGTGAGACTTTGGTTAATTTTGTTCAACTCTGATGTGTAGCTTTTGAGATTCAACTTCTGACCTGGTTTCTTTTCATCTTCCAATTTCTTGATCTTTGTATGAGATGAAGACAGAACATCTTTGAGTTTTTCTAAAGCAGCGTACACAGAGGCTTCGTTTACATCATGTTGAATGGACTTCACCAGGTCGTCCAGATCTCAAAGTTTCTGGTAAAAGCTTGATAATACCACATTATTATCCTTCGAAGTGCTAGTCCGGTAGTCAGTGATCATTTTTATGATCTTGCCAATCTCTTGCAAGATCGCTGGTGTGGACTGCACGATAGGTATGATAATTGCTGGCACGAGAGCCATGATCTGGGTTAGCTTGGCATAAAATGCAAAATGGACTGACATTAATCAGACAGAACTATAAATTAAATCTCAGTGATTGCAGTTAAGGCATTTAGGGCCCTATCTTTCACCCGGTGCATCGCAGCACAAATCCTGACTCAAGTGTCTTTGCTAGTTTAAGACCGACGCAGTTGTCAATTTCCCGTCCAGCGCCCGCGTCGTTTAAATAGCAAATGCACCTGCGCCCATCTGTGCGCCCATGGGCGCGCTGGTCTTACAGGGAGGTGTGTTCAGGTGCATTCTGGGTGTATAGAGCTCAACAGTCCCGCCCACAGCGGATTCCGGAAGTAAAAATACAATGCAATTTCTTCATTGACAAATTGGAGTATAAGCCATAAAATGGTAACTGTCGATGGTAGACTTAAAACCAGCATCCCGACGTGACTAAACGATTCTATATGCTCATATACAGTAGACGCCAAAAATCATGGTGCACCAACCTTGTTTTGAGATAAACGTCTTTTATTCACGATGTCTTGGATAAGTACTTCATTACCCACAATCCTGAACAATCCCACAATCCCACAGTGATGCCTCTGATTGGTGGAACTCATGCTGGTGAGGAGGGGGGGGTGTCAGTACCCGATCTGTGCTGCCTGCACGATCCGATTTACGACACTGCACGAATCACTATCTGTTCCACGCTTCTGCCGTTAGCCTCCGCCGGGAAGCTGCCGTTAGTTTAGCTAACAGCTAATTCGGCTCGATAACGTCGATAACGTTAACTAAAAATAAACTCTGGGGAAAGCAGGCTACAGCTGACGTAACAGCTAAAATATATTTTAACGGTTATTTTCAGGTTTTATTTTGAGGGTCTTTTAAAGTTATTATATGCTGTCTCAGCTAGCGGTTAGCCAAATTAGCCGTTAGCTAAACTAACGTAGCTTCCTTTATTCAATGGTGCGCGGTGGTTTATGGGATGAGTAGTTCCTTCGCTCTGAAATTACGATATGTAAACAGTCTTGTACCTTTGACTTTTTGGGGATTTTCTGTTCGTCTTTTCACTTGAAATGGTACGTTGTATGCTTGTGAGTCACGTACCATCAGGTTAGCCTAAAGCATGGTCTAAAACTCTTTATGTACAGATTTTTCCAGACGTCAATGGGAGAAATGAACGGGAAATTTACTTCCAGAACCTAAGGTCTCTAATATGGAGGAATTAATCGACCAGGTCTTGGAGAAGCAGCTAAGTGTGCTTAAATCAGTGATATATAGCACAGTGAAGGAAGTGCTGGCCGAAATGAATGCCTCAAAGCAACACATCGGGGCAGAACCTGAGATGCAGGAAAGTGTGGTATGTGAGCCGGACCGGTCTGACTGCGTCACACTCAAGATCCAGTTTTCGGATGCCCAAAGGAATACAACACGAGCTGGCACCGCATGTTGAATGCAACTAGGACGCGTTCATTCGCTGCGCTGCCCTGGGAACGACCCGCGGGAGGACAGGGTTTGCCTTCGCTCCGGCTGCGGAACACGGTATTTTCTGGCTGGAATTGGAGGTAGAGGAGTACGCGCTACATGTATGGATCATCCCCCTCAGCAAGGAACCGGAGAGTGACCGTGGGACTTTGACTCAATGCCGGAGGCTGCGACTGGAGGACTCAGCACCTGTGGACTAACGGTATTTGGGCCACTGTACCGAGTTTGACTGGAGGAAACCAACCGTTGGAGAGACATCTAACCAGACTTTAAGGAATGATGAATGCTGGCTACTCAGTCTACAATCTATATTTTTGAGGACACTTAATCGGGCTGAAAACAAGTGACTTAAACAGGAGGTGTAGTTTTGAGCTGGAGTTTTGCGCAAACTGCGTTTGATGTGGTCATGCATCTTACAAATAGGGGAGGGGGACTGCGGTCTCAGAGGGTTAGGGGATTTATTTTACTTTTTAGGTTTTTGTCACACCTTGCTCAGAGCTAACAGTTCAACATTTGCTACAGATTTGTCAGCAAAATCCGGTAGGGTACTCGAGGCACGTATGCGTTTCAATTTTGAAGATGGCTGAGCTTTCAATCTTTTCGGTTAACATCAGAGGGCTAAACGCACCGATCAAACAAGCTAAATTCCTGGATTATTTAAGAAGCAATAAAGACAACATAGACGTGGCACTTATACAAGAGTCACACTTACGTAAAAGAGATGTAAATCGTCTACAAAATAAATACTTTAAGGTTGCTGCTTCATCTAGTGTCATGGTGCTGTCTGTTTTCCCTCTCCCCTCTCCCTTGTTTTTTGTCTGTCATGTGCTGAGTGGGTGTGGCGCTCCTGGCTCTCTCTCCCTCCTCGTCAAGACACCTGTGGCTTCCTGTTCACCTGATTCTCATCCAGCAATCACCACTCCTGTTTTAAAACCCCAGCCTTCCAACCAGTCTCTGCCAGATCGTCCGTTCACCCAAGTGGTAACACTCGCTACAGCAAGCCTCAGTGTTTTAGAAAGACTGCTTTTCTTTTGTATACCTGTTGCAAGCCTTGTTTTGACTTTTTTGTGTTTTTTGTGTCCAGATTCCCACTACAGCCCTGGAAGCCCAGTCTGCCTGTCTGATCCTTGTTCTCCTCTCGAACCTGCTTCTCACCTGTCTGCCCGCTCTCAGCCCCAGGGGATATCCAGCACCTGCATCACTCATTTTTTGTGTTCAATAAACCTCAATACCTGTTCCGACCTTTTTTCCAGCCCAGCCTAACATCTAGTGATGACACCGCACCCACTGCTGCAGTGATTGTTTTTTGTGCTCCAGTGAACTTAAGGCAATGTTCCACACAATAGCAATGGAACCAGCAATCCTGTCTGACCACAATGCGCTGATAACCACATTCCGTTGTGATATGTTAGGAGAAAAATCTAGAAGGTGGCAATTAATTCCCTTTTCCAGAACACAGCTTTTAAAGGGGTGATAGAATGATTATATAGGGTATTTTACACTGTTCTTTAAGGTCTCCTAATAGGGTATGTAACATTGGTTGGGCTGAAAATTGCCCAAATGCTATTTTATTAGGCCCTTGACTACCCTGTGAATATGGCTCTATTTGGAACAAGAGCTTTTCTTCCAAATATGGTATGCTCATGAATATTCAGAATGAGCTACGTGCTGATTGGTTTGAGCAAACTAGATAGAAACACATGGGAGACTCGACAGCAGGTCTCCTATTTCAGACACTGCAAAGTTATACATTGTTTATCGGGCTATTTCGTTATTAAAATCACTTCTGAGACTTTTTTTAGCGAGAAATCAACTATATAAAGCTCAAATATGGGCCGTTTTATGAAAATTGATGGCCAATTGCAAATTTTGTAAGACTGTGTGTCGGAGTTCGGCGGCAGGTGCTGCCTTTGTTGCTGCCTCGCCGCCCGGCCTGTCTTCCTTCACAGACCCCGGCCTGCTATGAGGTACTTGGAGCTCCGTCACGGCAGCCCACAGCACTCCATATCCGTGCCAAGTCACTGTTTTTTCGCCTGCAACTGCCCTCTTCCTGCTAACTAAATGGCTTGTGTATGTGAGTGAGAGCGCGGTCAGCGAGCTTGTTACGCCAGCAATCTCTTACCACAGTTCCAGTTAATCTTTTAATGTGTGTAATTATAATGTGTTGCGTTAAACAAATGATTGGGGAAATAAACGCCGCTTGTCCGTGAGTCCCTTTGATAGAGCCGAGTATATTTACAGTTTGAATTTCGTCACGCCACATATACAACATCTAGCTAAATGTCTTATAAAGCTAACAACGGTGTCCGATTTCAAATTAATGAATATTTGTGAAGATTAGGGCTTTCGTTATCTGTAACTGTCCCTTCAATCCTAGCTACCTGTGTAGCTACAAATCACGGATAGTTAGCTTGATTTTCGGCGTAATTCCGAGTATATTTACAGTTTGAATTTCGTCACGCCACGTATACAACATCTAGCTAAATGTCTTATGAAGCTAACAACGGTGTCCGATTTCAAATTAATGAATATTTGTGAAGATTAGGGCTTTCGTTATCTGCAACTGTCCCTTCTATCCTATCTACCTGTATAGCTACAAATCACGGATAGTTAGCTTCATTTTCGGTGTTATTCTGAGTATATTTACAGTTTGAATTTGTCCCGCCACGTATACAGCATCTAGCTAAATGTCTTATAAAGCTAACAATGGTGTCCGATTTCAAGTTAATGAATATTTCTGAATTTTAGAGGAATTCTAAGAGGAGGCTAGCTAGCTCTCATTGATAGAGCTATTGTACATCCAGCCGCAGGCTCTATCAATGAGACTTGCGGACAAGCAGCGTTTATTTCCCCAATCGTTTTTTTAAATAACTCAACACATTATAATTACACACATTAAAAGATTAACTGAAACCTGTGGTAAGAGATTGCTGGTGTAACAAGCTCTCTGACCGCGCTCTCACTCACATACACCGGGCATTTAGCTAGCAGGAAGAGGGGAGTTTCAGGCCCTGGAGTTCTGTCAGGGCAGTGGCATTTGGTTGTCCAAGATTACCCCAAGAGACAGTGACTTTGCGCGGGTATGGAGTGCTGTGGGCTGCCAGTCGTGACAGAGCTCCTAGTACCTCATAGCAGGCCGGGGTGTGTGAAAGAAGGCAGGCCGGGCGGCGAGGCAGCAACACAGGCAGCACTGGCGCTGAACTCCGACACACAGTCAGACAAAATTTGCAATTAGCCATCCAGTTTCGTAAAGTGGCCCATATTTGAGCTTTACATAGTTGATTTCTCGCATAAAAAGAAGTGAATTTTGTAATGGAATAGCAGAGATCTGTGTGACCTAGCTAGATTCAGAAGACTACCTGATCTCAGGTCAGTTGTGTAGCCTATGTAAATGTTGGGGCGTGACCGATCTGTTAATACACCCATGGGATGACAAAGGTTCCGGTTTTTGGGAGGTTGACGTCAACTTCCAGCTTTGTTGAGATTCGCCTGTTTTCAGCGGCAGTTTCAAAATATGAGATTTTCATAGTAATGGGGTGTCAGTGGGACTTTGAGCTTCTATGTATGTCCTATTTACCCACCAAACTGTCGTTATTCAACTATGACAGGGTGAAATCAGTTTGGCATTCTATCACCCCTTTAACACAGAATTTGGAGCCAAACTAGCAGAGTTCATATCAATCAATACTGGCTCAGTTTCGGACCCGGCGTACATCTGGCAAGCCATTAAAGGATTTATTAGAGATTTCACATCTTCCTTTGCAGCAAATTTGAAGAAAAAGAGGGAGGCAAGGATTGCAGAGTTGGGAGAACGTTGTAAATCATTAGAGCAATCTCTTAAGAGTTGTTTGTCTATATCTACACATACTCTTTTAGTCACAAATCGAGCAAAGCTAAATGACTTGCTAAAAAGGAGAGTTGAATTCATAATGCACAGAGTGAGGAAAAATTACTATTTCAACGGCTGTAAACCAAGCAAATTGCTAGCTCTGAAATTAAAACAAAGCGAGTCCAGAGCTGCTATCAACAGCATCCGCACGGACCGAGGTATCTCAACGAATCCTAAGGAGATCACCGCCACTTTCCAATCCTTTCATTCAAAGCTGTATGAATCCTCCGGAAATCCAGATCCAACGCAGTGCCAAAAGTTCCTAAAAGAGCTAAACCTGCCTCTTTTTGACCCAAAGGAGGCAGAAGAACTGGGGCAACCTATAACGTTAGAGGAAGTCAAATCAGAAAGGAAAAACACCAGGGTTGGATGGAATTCCATCGGAACTCTTACTAGAGTTCTTTGACACAATAGGACCTATCATTTTACAAACTTTAACCTCGGGCCATAGAGAGGGGCACCTTTCATCAACAAATCAACACTGCACTAATTTCGGTCATACACAATGGGGGCAAAGATCCTACGGAGTGCTCAACTTACAGGCCCATCAGCCTCATTGGGACTGATATTAAGCTTTATTCCAAAGTCTGGGCACTACGCCTAGAACACTTCATCAAGAAGCTAGTCCACCCTGACCAATCAGGGTTTATACCAAAGCGTCAAGCTGCAAACAATATATGCAGATTACTCCATGTAATAGAAGAAGCCAAAAACCTTCCAACAACGGCAGCAGTTTTATAATTGGACGCGGAAAAGGCTTTTGACCACCTTGAATGGAACTACCTGTGGCAAGTAATGGAGAGGCTTGGTTTGGGAGCCAAATTCATTGACATGGTACGTACTTTATATGCGAATCCCACGGCCATAGTCTCAACCAATGGCCTGCATTCACAGCCATTCCCCATCATGCGGGGCTTGAGACAGGGATGCCTGTTATCTCCCATGCTATTTGCGATCTCTCTTGAACCGTTAGCCCAGGCCATAAGGCAAAATAAAATATGTAATGTCCAGATTAAATCAATATCGTTATTTGCAGATGATATTTTACTGTACATATCTGACCTTGAGGACTCTGTTCCAAAAATTCTTAAGATCTTTAACGAATTTGGCTCAATCTCCAGCTATCAAATCAATTGGAATGAATTGAATCTGCTCCTGTTGAACAACAAACAGGTGACATCAGCTATTAGTGATACAATACCAACCCAAAGTAAAATTACATATTTGGGCATCACCATCCATGCATCGCTACAGCGAATTGTCCAGGACAACTATGAAACTATACTAAGTAGTGTTCAAAGGGATCTGACTAATTGGTCTGCCCTGCCGGCATCACTATAGTCCAGGATTGCTGTGGTTAAAATGAACATAGTTCCTCGTGTGAACTTCGTAAGTACAATGATCCCCTTACCCCCACCGATACATTTCTGGAAGAAACTTGATGCCGTAATCCGGCAGTATATTTGGAATAGTAAACAACTTAGGCTAAAATACTCTACCATGCAATGTACCACGGACACGGGAGGCCTGGCCCTCCCCAACCTTAAAATGTACCATAAAGCCTTTCAGCTACAGGCCCTCATAGTGTGGATAGACCCCTCAACTACAGTCCCATTGAGAGAAATGGAGAAAACCTCACTGGAAGTCTAAGACTACAATACCTTGAATTGCAGGAGTGTGTCCAAAAAAGTGTATGCTAGCCTATGGCCCTATTATAACCACACATTGACCAACTTTAAACAGGTCAAGGAGCAACTTCGCTACACCAGTAAGTGGCATTTGAGCACCCCAATTTGGCACAACATGCATTTAATGTCTGGTAAAAAAAAAACTTTTGTTTATAACCAGTGGAGTATTTATACTCTAGACCAGTTATTCAGTGGGGAAGGTATGTTGAGCTTTGAGGACCTGAGAACTAGCTTTGAGATCCCTAGGACATCCTTTTTCCTTTATCTTAGGTTAAGGTCATCCCTAAAATGTTATGGAGTACCATGGGGAAACAGTCTTGAGACTCATCCAATCATTGAATGGCTTGTTGATTTTCCTGTGAGAGGATTGGTTGTCCAAGATTTATGCTAAACTGATGCAAGTATCCATAGGAGAACTCCCAATAGTAAATAAATGGGAGTGAGAGCTGAGCCCGGAGAGGAATGTAATTAATTGGGAGACAGTTTGGGACAACATTTCCCACTGTTCCAAGAACCCAAATCACCAGCAGATCCACTTCAACATATGTCATAGGACAAATTGGATGCCTCAGAAGAGATACGTCTCTAAAGCTATTCCTACTCCCTATTGCACGTTCTGCCAACCTGAACAAACTGGAACTTTCCGGCACATGGTCTGGGAGTGAGAACAGGTACGTGAGTTTTGGAATAAAACAACATCAATAATATCTGATGTGATAGGATGTCGAATCCCTATTGATCAGATTGTTTTGTTACTTAATGATGACTCTAAATTACACCTGCTGGAGACAGAAGAAAACACGGCCAAGAAAATGATAGCTCAGCGCTTTGTATAAAAGTGGTTGGCGTATTTTCTGGACATAGTTATGCTTGAGCTCTCTACAGCAAGGATTAACAAAGCCAAGTCATCGATTATAGACCTATGGAGAAACACAGCAGCACAAGTATCAGTCCTAATGACCTCAGCATCACAAGAAGTAGAGGAGAGGGACTAGGCAAGGTGGGATTTCTGATTCCTGTTTTTGTTGTTTGTTTGTTTTCTTTCCTCAAGACCGCAGAGGGTGGGGGGTGTGAGAAGATTGTTATTCTTGTTAACAACAAAAAATCCTGTTCTACGGTCAAAAACGCAGCATTTCATTCTTATTTTAACAGCAAATTCGTAAAATGCCCCTAGACTTATGCACAGCACGCACAGTGCACAAACATGCAAAAGATCTAAGCGCCGTGCGCTTAGGTCGTCACAATTGTGTGTTTTTAGGCTAAAAAAACATGATGAAAAATAAATCACTTCAGTTTTAGTCTTTTGAAGCTATAATATATCATATTGAACTACAGAAAGTGAACGGATTTGACATGAGATGATGTTGGGCTGTAACTGCTTCATATCTGACACTAAAGCAACGCAAAGATTAAACCTTAAACATCATGGCTGTTCTCCAACATGTATTCTGGTTATATATGTGTAAGCAGGCCCAGAAAAGGGCTTAGACCAAAATTTAGCATTTCAACAATTGACAACGCCACCTTGGGACTTTCACCCAAGGATTTAAAATTTAATTTGATATCAGTCAGTACCAATCTGGGGATTCCCACGACACAGGCAAGTCCACATAAATGATCATAGACGAGGTTGGTTTGGGCAACTTAAAATAATTTAGTGTAAACCCGAAACAATATTAATTTAAAAACATAACTACACAGTAGAAAAGGGGAATTTCATTCAGATAAAGACTCAAAATGCTTATTGTGGGTGGATCATATAACCAAAGAAACAAAAACTACAAATAAACACAACATGCAAAATATCAAAAATCAACCCAAATCTCATTAAAACCATGCAATGTTACTGATAAAATGAACTAGTTATACGTCACCACCTCTACAAATAACCTTAGCAACCACTAAATTTCTAAAATCTCAGGCCAGAGTAAAAGTCACTCAACCTAATATACAATAGCCAAACGAAATGAACTCCCCTCAATACAAACATAAAACCCGCTCGTAAAAAGATACAGAAAAGTTAAGATTAATAAAACAGGTAAGCTAAGTAAATAAACTCAAACTAGACAAAACAGCAGCGGTGCTGCACTCTGCATGGACAGAAAAAAAACAAGAAGTCAATGTCTATCCTAGCATGGTAAAAACACACAATAAGAGTGACCTACAGTAAAAGTACCTTGCTATCTCCTCCAGCAAACCACGGAGCATAAGTCAGAACAGTGTAATGGGAAAAATTACATTTAAGCATAATGCCTTATAGTTTTATGTTTTATTTCTACTTTAATTCTCTCACATTATTGAAAGACAGTTTATCTCAGTTTCTGCTTAAACTGCTGAGGTGTCCAGTCTGGAACATTATGTGAGCACTGTTTGTCTGAACAGATAGGGGGGACAAGGTCACCCTAAAACTATCTCATGTTTTCCCATGCCAGTTAAGATGTAACTGGGGGGTGAAAGTCGGAGGAGGAGGCGAAATGGCTCCAAGATGTCTCTTGCATTTCTCTGATTGTCTTCCTGTGTATCAGATGCCTGTCAAAATTGTAACATCATAATAATCCAAGTGCGTGTGTGCTGTCACTCTGAAGATGCATAAAAGCCTGGTGTTCTTGTTCACTCATTTGAGAAACTGACTCCACACTGCGGCCTTTTGTGAAATCATGTTGATCCTATATTTGCAAATATATCTTTTTTTAATAAAATACAAAAACCCAATTTGGTTTTAGTCTCAGTCTGTCTTATTTGTTTCAATTTTCTAAACTCTGAAAACTCTTCCCCCTGCTGCAAAGGAAACTTCCACTACAACAGCACACGAGGCACATCAGGCAGCGACAACAGCAGACAAAGGGAAAGTCGGAGCGTACCAGACATCACGTGACAGGTTACCGGTTACATTCGCATACTCCTGAGACCTAATTATTATAGAACAGTTTACAAGTGATACAAGTGCCACTCAGAAGAAGACTTTAAAGCAGAAGTTAAAGCAACACATAAATAACAAAGAAAAGACTAAGAACAACATGAAGTGAACAAATACATTTTTTGAAACCTTAATAAAACGACAATCAAAGGAAATGAGTACTTACTGTAGTACTGTACTGTAGTAGATGCAGATATGAGATATGAGATGTGCGTCTTGAAGATGAATGAAAGCAAGTGAAAGAAAGATGTTAAATCCGATAACACAGTTCAGCGTCCTTATCAGTGACCCTCCCCTTAGTCAGTCATTAATCGGCAGGTTTCTGTTGCTGACAAAGAAGGTCTATAGATTTATTGGCAACCTTTGTAATTTTTTTTACGAGGTAGTATGCTCTAAACCAGTGGTTCCCAACCTTTTTTCCTTGGCGCCCCCCCTACTTATGTCTAAGAAAAGCTGAGCCCCCCCCGAAACCGAAGTTGAGGTAACTCAGAGCCTTAATTTCTTTTTTGATACAGAGGAGTTATCAGCACTTTGACGTTTCTCCGCCATGTTTCATTCATAATGATGATGATGCCGTGGCGGCAGGAAAACGAGGATGATAGCAGCTAGCAGCTAACAGCTAGCAGCTAGCAGCTGACCTGATGACAGCAGGGGTCCCAGGTTAAGAGGTCCCGGAGGTTTGGCCTACTAAGTAGCCTGCCTCCAATTTTAAGTGAGAACAAAAATATATAGTTTTTATACAGACTTTTGTATACATTATATATTCTAGTGTATTATCATAATTTGTTTAACGTGCAAACATTTATTTTTTTACCTCAACCTCAAACCAGATAAAGACTTGCCGTAAGGGGTCTGATGAATAGACTTAATGTCTGGATGTGTCAGTTATGTTGTCGTTAGGCTAATATGTTTTATTTCGTATTTTATCACTCATTAATGAATAGAAACAAGTGCAAATATAACCTCTGTGTTTGTCCGAGTAATTGTATTTCTAAAAGGAATAACAGCATTATTTTTGTTCTGACACTGCACCGTACTAGGTGTGTATTTCGTTATCTTCTTTATCTTCTATACGTGTATCATTGGTGATCATCTGGCCCAGGATGTGGGGCATGTAAAGCCGCTGGCGCACCAACCCGATTATCGGCCGTCGGACAGTCTGGCGAGGTCGGTGACTCGAGTCTGTTCAGTGTGTTCCTTGCGATCGTCAGTCGGAGGAGGCGTCAGCTTTAATTTTGGCCGATTTGAATTATTGAATAGGCCAGTGGGCAGTCGGACTCAATGACCAATCTGATTGGTGGAGTGATAAAAGGTCACATTAAAGACCCTTGCCTCACTTCTATCTATTGTGGCCCATTAAATAACAGTTGAAATGTTGATTAGTCTTCATTGTAGTCAATTTATTTTAGAGTGTATATATATATAATGCTGTAAATGCAGGTGTCTGCATGAAAGAAAGTGAAACAAAGATTTTGCATCTGGCTGATAAGATTGATAAGATTGAGATGAGGTTTATTGAGACCATAAACTCTATGAAAATGTTAACTTTTAAATCAAGTGAGTAAATCAAGTAAGCTCATTTTCTCACAGACTTCTTTAGAAACAGACTTCGTTTTAAAACCAGTGGAGTTGCCCCCTAATGAGAGAGAGTGCAGGTTTGAGGCACTACCACATTGGCTTCACTTTTTAGCATTGTCCATTATTATTATATAGTCTATGGCTCCTCCCATTAGACTTTGCTCTTCTTTATTGCAGAGTACAGTAGTATGCTCTACTTTCATACGCTAATTGTGACTCCACTCTTAGCAGAATGTCCTCCTGCTCCGCTAGCTTGTCCTCCTGCTCTGCCAGCTTCCTCTCCTGCTCTGCCAGCTTCCTCTCCTGCTCATGCAACTTATTCTCCTGTGCAGCGAGCATGTTCTCCTGTACGGACATCTTCTCATCCTGTTCCATTTGCTTCTTCTCCTGTTCAGCCAGTTGCTTTTTCTGTGCAGCGATCACGTACCCCTGATCGAGCGTCTTCTTCTCCTGTGCAGCGAGCATGTCCCCCTGATCGAGCGTCTTCTTTTCCTGGTGGACATGCAGAGCCCCAGAGAGAGTCACAAAGGCATCGGTGAGACTTTTGTTCAGGTTCTCGAACTCTAATTTGTAGTCGCTGGATTTCACCATATGAGTCATCACGTGTTGCTTCTCAAATTTGGTCAGCACCTCCTTGGCTGATTCCATAATAGTAGTGAGTTTCTCCCAAGCTTTTCTCACATCATCAGAGAGCTTGTCTAGCTCCTTCTGTTGGACAAACGCCACTAGTTCCTGCAGGGCGTCCAGTCGGTCAGAAATGTGGGGGAATTGGTCTTTATTGTACTTCATCCTGTCAAACAGGTTGTAGACGGTGAAGAAGGGTTTAATGGCCTCCATGATCAGCTAGAGAGACAGCAAGGCAGTTAGCTTGGACATTAACCAGACATTTATGGGAACTACAATTATAACAACAATCTTTGAAATTGTTCCACTGTAAAGCGAGATTGCTGTAACCAGCAGCCGTGAACCGGACTGCAATGAGATCCTATAGGGCAAATGTCTGCAATTTAGTCCACTAAAAGTGATCGTTTTTGCCACTAACAGACTCAGATTAATATTCTAAGTGTCTGACAACATTATGGAAAGGATCCCTACAGAGATAGACCTTTAAAACCTATTTTAGACCTTTCTGTTTAACCAGAAACAGCTCTGAGGTGGCTAGCGCTAAACCCACCAGACTCCATTTAAAAAAACATTACTTTTAGCGTGTTTAAAGCCAACATATTTTCACATGTAAATCTGTAAATGATGTGTTTATTTCAACCACAACTAGAGTTGTGATGGTTGAAAAGTTGGAAAGACGACCCGAAGCGGCTTTTCAAAGTTTTATTTTTTCTGTCGACTTTGAATGAAGTGTATTTTAACAATGGTAACATGACTGTTAATTTACATGGAGCGAAAGGACCGTCCCCTCGCGGTGCTCTGTACCCGGCGTACAGTCAGCATTTCTCGGTAAATTTAACTGTCATGCGACTGGTCATCACAAGACCAAGCGGCCAACCCGTTCTCACTCCGAACTCGTAAAATATGGACGTTTGGTCAGTGGCTGTGAGCGTCACATACAACGCAAAAAGCTCTCTTCAGCACGTGTGTAGAACGCACCGGGCAGAGCTGCAGCTTCGACGTTAATGAGTGGCATGAAAGCCCGAACTTGCATGCAGGGATGTTGGTTGGGGTGGTGGATGGGTCAAAAAACACAGGACTTTCACCCCAGGAGACCGGGGTTTGTGGCCCGTGTATCACGTTTTATAAACCCAACTTTCATGTTCTTGTCCCGTTCTTTTCCTAAACCCAACTGTCCCGCGTGTCCATAAGCCCACCCACAATATTTTCCTTAACCTAACTGCGTCAAAAGTGACGCCAATAGAGCGTGTTAAGATCTGACACTAAAGGAGACTTTTAGCATCAATAACAACAACAACAGAGGCACCTGACCAAGCATCCCTATGTTATGAGATGGGAGTGAGAATGTGTTGAGACGCAGTCGCCATATCATACGTTAATGTGCATTAGAGGATGGATACCCGACCCCGAGCCCAACGGGACCCGACGGTACCCAATGGGGCGGGCAGATATTTAGAAATTCGTTCGGGTCGGGCTCGGTCACATCAGCGTAATAAGGCATTGAACATTTTAAATTTAAAACAGATTATTATGTAGGTGCGCGCCTGTGTTAAAGTACGCTTGTTGCCCCGTGTGCGCTGATGACCTCATCTGTTGACATTTCCGAATGCCTTCCTACAGTTGCTTAATAAAAGCTTTCCACACAAACAAAAGTACATGTGTCATTAGTATGAGAAAAAAATGAGATTTTAACTGTGTCTGGCTCGGACATAAATATCCTAATGCCTGTCGGGCTCGGGCCGGGTTCGGTTACTGCTCTGTCGGACGCCCGATCCGCACTCTAGTGTGCATACGTTCTCGTACGATATACCAACACATTCTTTTTCGATCTTTCATACTCACTACCGTTGTTGCTCTTAATACTTATACTAATACCATACAGACGCTAAAGGGTTATTTTTGAGAGCAACTGACCAAGTGTCAGTATTTTACGAGTTGGGAGTGAGAACAAGTTGTATACCGACCCCTTCATGAGGAAGGAAAACAAAATACAATGACACAAAGAATTAGAAAATATCATAAAGAGAATGAATCAACAGTTTAAATGTTGGCATGCTGATGAGGAAGAATGTGTATTTCAGATCGGAAGAAAGGGAAACAAAGATTTTGTATCTGGTTGATAAGATTGAGATGAGGTTTATTGAGACCATAAATAAAGCATCAGCATTTAACTTATAAATATCACCATGAAACCTCAGTTGATTACTGATATTAAGACAATTATGTTTTGTATTACAAGTTTTCTGAAATTTCTGTTTATATATGCAAATGAGGCATTATATAATGTTAACTTTTGGTGAATTTAGGAGAAATCTGCAGGACCAAATAGACAAAGTGTAGTTAAATAAACACCTAATTGTTATTTTTTCTTCACTAGTCTGAAAGAAGACATGTCATGGAAGCAAAATAGCCCCAAAACCTCAAAATTGAAATTTTCCCCTTCACTGAGTTCAACTGTTACTGCAGTTCACACCACGAATACAGGTAGAACTATCAGAGGTGACAAATGAAGTCTCCTTCTAACTAACAGGAGTATAAAGACGGAGCTGAAAAAGGAGGTTTGCGCTTCAACAATGGAGATCTTGGGGAAGTGCTAAACCCAAGATTCAGTAGGCATGTTCCCAAAAGTAAGGAAAAAGTAGCATATCTCAAGATCCCAAGTTAAGGAGGACAAAATACTCTCGACGTGGAAACTTGAGATGTATGTAAATGCTGCTGAAGTGGAGTTTTAAAAGGACCCTTTCTTCACTTTTAGGAGCATAAGTTAATAAATGTATCGAGAGAAAATGTTTACTTACTATAAAGCGGATGCTGATGCAAGCTGTCTGATTTAATGCAGGTGTGTGCATGAAAGCACATGAAACAAAGAAATGGCTTTTTTAAATATCCTCTAATGCAGATCAGTTATCCTGCTTCCCTCCTCTCGTAATGCATGTTCTCCAGGCAGAGACACATCGCAGATTTGTACCCGCAAAGTTTAGACTCCGTCAGTCCACACAAACAGGGTCGTAGTCCAGGACAGGCTGGGCTCAAGTCTCTATCAGTGACCTGCAGTTACACCGCTCCGAGGCAATTGTAATAATATTCAACAATATTATATACTGGATGAGTAAAGGTTTATTTGTTTATTGTCAATATTCACAATAAAAATACAGATTTTTATGAGGTCAAGTGTGCATCCACCCAGCCCAGCCCTGATAAATGAAAAAGCACTTTATCAGAATCAGAATCAGAAACTGCCACAATAAGTACACTTATGTGGTGTGGCATCTGAGGGCTTATCACATAATCGCTACTTAAAGATACCACAGTGGAATTTGCCTTGGGAAAAGGTGCATACATAAAAGAAACAAACATATTAAGCTTTAACATAAAATAAACTATAAATACTATTATTATTTATTTTTTATCAATTTTATTAATTGTATTAACCCAACCACTGGGTCGAGGCTGTTTAACCCTGTATTATGTATATTCAACCCACTTTCAGTAAGCCAGTAGTTGGGTTAATGGTTTTGGACTGTGCCTTAATCTAACTTGATTTGAATAAGCCAACCAATAATTTTTTAACCCAGTGGTTTGGTTACATTCAAGTTTCCTCCCCCAACTGTCTTTTTCGGAGGCGGGAGACCACTTTTGGAAACGTGTAAGGTTTTTAATTTCTCATTTTTTAGAACACTACCTCTGTCTTCGACAGAAACATGAGCTTGCTAGTTGTTAGTTTTCGAGTCATTATTTTCATAACGGGACAGCCTGTAGAACTTTACTTTGCTGAAAGCAACCGTTTCTGCTACCTCTGACGGCTACCACTGATGCTAACTAAGCAAACAGCTAGCAAGGAGCCTATGTTTACTACAACATTGCTTGCGGTCAAACAGCAGACTTTAGCTCTGGTTACTGGTTACTTACATGATCTTGATTCAAGGTAGTCTACACCTAGGGTTGTAATATCCACACTTAGTCAGCAATGCCGGATACGAGGAGCATTTTAGCTCTGATAATCCATTTAGTAACAGTGATTTCTAGCTAACAATGATTCATGCATGCTAAGGCTAGCGCAAGTTCAAGTATGATAGCGCTTATGCTAGTTAGCTAGCTAATGTTGTAGCATGATACCTACGATTTAGCTAACTGGAGTGTGTCTGGGGCACATCACGAGACAAATTGACAAAATGCTAACCGCTAGCTAGCACTAAGTGCTGCTGTAAGCTAGCTAGTAGTATAGCTAGCTAACAATGAAGCATTAAAGGTAATTTGTGTTTAGTGTAGTTAACACACTTTGATGGTTGAAATACCACTACATTGCGATTTAACTCATTATGAAAAGACCACTAGATGGCACTAGATTATAGCAAATTTGTTATATTTTCACATTATAGACAGACAGCAAAATAAACTTCCATACATTGATTGATTAACAGATATTTTTCTTCTCGCCTATAGCAAACTGAAGTTAGCAGAATAGCAACATCTGGAGCTGATGGACACTTTTGCAGGTAAATATGTGATATTGTTGTACTATAGGCCTATTGTTAATATTGTTGAATGTGTCAACATAAAAAATGAGTTACCCTATCCTCGTGCATCCCCAATGAAATTGTAGGCTACACAATACTCCATTTTGTTTAGATTAGACAACATCTACACTTGCTCATATTATGCGTTTTGGCTTTCCCCCTTTCCTTTATTGTGTTATGTATATTTTGTGTGCATGTTATAGGTTTACAAAGTGAAAAAGCCCAAAGTCCCCCCCAAAGGGACTTCCACTACTATCTCCAACAAAAAACACTGTTCAAAAACTGCTCCAAACAGCTCTATTGTAGTCCAGCCTTTACTTCTGAGACAAAAGGTCACTTTGGAACACACGTTATAATGCTCGCCTAGCTGCTGGCATGGCACGCCCTCATACTCTGCTTCTGACTGGCTAGTAGTCCTTACCTAGGTACTGTCAGGGCACGCCCTCATACTCTGCTTCTGACTGGCTAGTAGTCCTTACCTAGGTACTGTCAGGGCACGCCCTCATACTCTGCTTCTGACTGGCTAGTAGTCCTTACCTAGGTACTGTCAGGGCTGCTCTCATACTCTGCTTCTGACTGGCTAGTAGTCCTTACCTAGGTACTGTCAGGGCTGCTCTCATACTCTGCTTCTGACTGGCTAGTAGTCCTTACCGAGGTACTGCACATGTGCGACTCCCAACAAAGATGGAACAGAAGTGAGATGTCTCACTCTGTAGCTAAAATCAGAGAGCTCAACACACAGGGTGAAAAGAGGAGCTGCAGCAATGTGCAGTACAACAAAAATATGGTGTTTTTTTTTTATTAAACAATGTAAACATATTCAGGTACAACCTATAAATTAGGGCTGGGTGATAGGGAGAAAATCCGATATCACAATATTCTTGACCAAATACCTCCATATCGATATTGCGGTGATATTCTAGGGTTGAGAATTGGGGCTTTAACAAAATATCTTCACACTTAGATTTTAGCTAAATAATCATCAGTAATGTGGATATAATGTCTATGTGGGTAAAAGGCAAATAACAGAACAGCTAGAACAGTCTGGTAAGTTCAGAAAAGTACATCACTTTACTGTAATGCAGCATTTAAAACCAGGTAAAGACACCACTTATGTCATATGACGATATCCAAAATCTAAGACAATATCTAGTCTCATATGACGATGTGGCATGTCTCCAGTAAGGTGTTAAAGATGTCTATGAACACCGGAGACAGCTGATCAGCGCAGTGCATCAGGGTGGAGGGAGAGACCGAGTCCGGTGTGGCTGCTTTGCTGGGATTTTGTTTTTGTCTGTTGACTTGTCTTACCTGAATAGAGAGGGTTGTTGTAGTGGGAGGGGGGACTCTGGGGTGGGTAGTCCTGCGGCCCCCACACCTACGGGGGTGGGGGAGGTGTAGCATGAGGGGTGGAGCTGTCCAGGGGTGGAGTCATGGGGGAAGGGGGACAAGGCTGCACGGTCTTTCAAAACAACAGTAAAGGGTGTTCAAGTTGTTAGCCAGGCGCCGGTCGTTGATGGGCCTTCAGTTTGTTGGTTACCTGTCCCCCCCCACCCCCAGACAGAAACACAGAGTCATTAGCTGAAAACTGTTGTTGGAGTTTCTCAGTGTACAGTTTTTTTAGCATCTCTCACCGCCTTACTAAACCTGTATTTTCACTTTTTAACCCTTGTGTTGTCCTCTGCTCAAATTTGATCTAGAGAAAGTAAAAGACTTTAAGCCCTGAATTATTCCTTCGGATCTTAACATAGATAGTTATGGTTAATTTCTAATAAAATACTTAATTGGCACTTTAATGCCGCGTTCTATTTACCTCGGAACTGGGAATGACGTCATACCCAAGTTGAATGCGTACTATTTAAAAGTCGGCTTTTCATTGTTTTCATTAGTTCTAGCCCAGTTAGCTATTGTTAGCAATACCAGTTGATAACAACGCATTACGCTGTTTTTTGTGCATGCAAACAGCGTAACAACATGTCCACAGATAGAAGTTGGACATGCCTGTGTGAACAACTGATTTAGTGACACAAATAAGACAGAAGTGCTTAGAACTTTATGTTACTGCAGCTTTCACAACTGTTGATACAGGGGACAGCCACGTTGTATTTTGAACTCGGGGCTACTGCGAGGTTATACGAGTTCCGAGCTTGTAAGTCCGAGGTCAGGGTCAACAAGAAGAGTCGTGTTTTTGGATGTATAGATATATAGTATCTCCCTTTCAGGAGAATCCTGCTGGATAGCTTGACTTCCTGCTGCAACTTGTTCTTGGCTCCAGATCTTATCTGCTCTGCTTCCCATCCCATTAAATCTTGGGTGTGCCGGAGCACAGGGGCATGAATAGACTTGAATACTAGAATAGAATAGCAACTGATAGACAGAAACAGGAAGTAGGGTGCAGCAGAGGGAGGAGCTCAGACCTACAGTTTTATCAACATATACCAGAGACTGAGAGCTGTCTTTGACGTCCACTTACAGGTAAATCATCTTTTTATTTTGGGTCATATCAACAGTAAACTCCTCTGCTGACAGCTCATTATGTCCAGTTGTTGTTGGCTCTGTGAGCAGCTCAGTGGGCTGCAGATTCATGGTGTATAGATCAGGAGAACAGCAAGAAGGCACTTCTCTGCAGTAGCACTTCAGTTTAGAGCAGGGTAGTGTTGGCACATTGTCAAAACTAAATGTATTGTCGTGCTGGTTTGTGGTTTTAGCTAAAAGAGAGACTGTTTGAGAGAAAGAGACACCGAGGTTTGATCCGTCACTACGGGGTGAACTGGTAGAACCGTACCCAAACACAGAGGCAACTTTTGGCAACAGACAGCAAAGAAATACCTCTGAGGCATTTACCTGTCTTTCTGAGGAAGGGCAAATTCCGCAGATGAAGGATAGATGGATGGAGTTTTAAAATATCAAATATGTTTTTAAATGCACAGGGGTGATAACAAAGTATTTTCCAAATGTGTGCTGTTTCGCCACTTGAAAGGGATTTTATGCACCCACCCCTAAGTTTTGGCTAAACATTTCTGTTCCCTTTTTTTTCCTCATTTGATAGGGTGGGTGTGTGTGGTTGTGTGTGTGTGTCACTCTGGAAACATGCACCGTGTTGAGTCTTGTTACCCTAAATAGCATTGCACTCATTAAATAAACCGATGAACTGCGCTTAAAAGCATAGAGGCTGAGCTTCGACAGCATTATAAAAATTAAAAGATGTGGAGAGAAATATTTAAAGCAATATATAATATATAGTTTTGTATAATTATGTATAGTTTTTGGAAAGATTTGTCTCTTCATTTCAGATCCCAGCATTTAACCAAATTGCATATTTTGAATGGAAATCCTCAAACAAATTTTTTTTTATTGGCTGATACCGAGCACCGATCTGATACCAGCGTGTTTAAAAACTACCTATGTTTTATTATGTTTTAACAGCTGTATACTATACTAACCCTGTATAGATGTGATATGATTGCTATCATTGTTGTATGTCCTGGCTCGGGGTAAACTCTTTGTGAAACATGAACAATGAACGCAACAGAACTTTCTTTCATTATCTAGTAAGTCATAACAGAAAAAGACCATATATGAACTACTTTAAAGTAGATTTTCTTCTGGGCTAAGTTACGTGGTGTCGGATCGGTGCATAAACTCCAGTACTTGCCCATACCGATACCAGCTTTTTAGGCATTATCAGAGCCACAACCTTCAACTGGGTGACCCGGTAGAACCTGACACAAACACATAGGCAAGTTTTAGCAACAGACAGCAAAGAAACACCTCTAATGCATTTACCTGTCTTTCTGATAAGAGGCAACTTCCGCAGATGGATGGATGGATGGATGGATGGAGTTTTAAAATATTAAATAGGTTTTTAAATGCACAGGGGTGATAACAAAGTATTTTCTAAATGTGTGCCGTTTCCCCACTTGAAAAGGATTTTATGCACCCACCCCTAAGTTATGAATTGGATTTCACTCAATGACTTTCCTCATTTGGATTTGGCAGCTCATCTTTGGGCTCAATATGTTTAGATGTTTAGCTTTTTTCAGTGTGTGTGTGTGTGTGTGTGTGGGGGGTGTTACACACACATTCTTGTAACCAAATATACATGTATCTGTAACATTCTAAGTAACCATGTTTTACTTTACACATTCTTAGCTTGATATCATGTGAACTTTAACTGCTTTTTAACAGATTTTTATCATTTGTTATTTTACCAAATACAATTAAAGAACAAATCTTCTGTATTTCAGTCTTAAGCAGCTCAGGATTTGCAGACAAACAGGAAAATCAATACATGTTCTCACAATCTGTGGCTTTGAATGGACTGCAGAGTATGTGGCTAGTTAATCCAAACAGGAGAAACGGGGAATTTACAGAGAGGATGAGAGTATAAAGTGTCTTTGAGTGGTGTTCGACAATCATCTTATAACTTTTCAGTCTCAAAGGTCCTTAAATGTCTGCATTTTTAAACCAACTTTGCCTTGGGTTTTGTAGTCCCGGTGTTGTTGGTGGTATGATGTGGTAATGTTTTGTCTAATCAGCACTCGAAGGTTTCACTTCATGTTGTAGAGGGATTAGTCTATATCAGGGGTCACCAACACGGTGCCCGCGGGCACCAGGTAGCCCCCAAGGACCACATGAGTAGCCCTCAGGCCTGTTCTAAAAATGAAAATTTAATATTGATATTATCTGTTTCCCAGTTAAGTCATTGTTGATAATTAGTCTTATCATCTTCAGATAGATGACATCATTAATCATTAATAATCATATATAACTAAAGGCAAACTCACATTTGTTAGTTCAGGATTGTATCAAACTGGTAGCCCTTCGTATGACTCAATATCCATGAAATTCAGTTTAGAAAAGGTTGGTGACCCCTGGTCTATATCCTTGACGCCCACTTCCGGGATTGCTCCGTCCCTTCCTCTTTCTTTGTTTTGCCGATGTCCGTCGTCCTCTTTCTTTGTTTTGGATTCCGTGGAGGACTATGGTTAACTGCTGCTCAGATCTCTGCAGGGTAAATCCAGACAGCTAGCTAGACTATCTGTCCAATCTGAGGTTTCTCAGTGGTTTTACTTTACACATTCTTACACACTTAAAAATTATGGGTTAAAAATAACCCAACTTGGGTTGTTTTATAACCCAACCGCTGGATCACTATTGAAAAGGATTTTATGCACCCACCCCTAAGTTATGAATTGGATTTCACTCAATGGCTAAACATTTCTGTTCCCTTTGTTTTCCTCATTTGATAGGGTGGGTGTGTGTGGTTGTGTGTGTGTGTGTCACTCTGGAAACATGCACCGTGTTGAGTCTTGCAGCCTAAACAGGAATGAACTTGTTTAGGTGGAATGTATGAACATTCAAAAGTAGTTTTAGTTGTGCAACAGAAAACTCAGATTGGACAGATGGTCTAGCTAGCTGTCTGGATTTACCCTGCAGAGATCTGAGGAGCAGTTAACCATAGTCCTCAGAAATCCACCAGAGGTTAGAACGCCAACACAAAGGAAGCCCAAGGTGACGGATATCGGCCTAGTTAGGGCTAGGAAAAGATCATTCTTCCACCACTGCTCTAGTTAAGTCATGCCCTTTCAATTCATTTTACTTCGCCTTAACTAAGGCTCACTCAAACTTGAATTATTTTCCATTCAGCTCTGATTTAATCCATTTTCATTCTCTCCAGCTGGTCATGGACATAGTGGAGCCCATCCTGTCCATCGCCTTAACAATCTACGACCTGGTTGAGAAAGTGAAGGCCAATAAGAAGCAATGCTACCGTGTTCGTGACCGGGTCAAAGCACTGGAGAATGTGGTGAAGTCCATCAGAACGCAGAAACAGGGACAGACCTCTGCCGACTTAAAAAGAACCCTCCAGGAACTTTCCACTACGCTGGACTCGGCAACGGTTCTCATCGAGAAATTCACCTCGTCCACCTGGGTGAAGCGCGTCCTACAATCCAGCAACCACCAAGACGAGTTCCAAAGTTTGAATGAACGCCTCAATGATGCCTTCCAGGTCCTTTCTTTAAATCTGGCCGTGGATCAGAAGGAAATGCTGATAAAGGTGTTTGACCAGACGTCCAGAGAGAAAGAAGATGAGGCGGACAGGAAGGAGGACAACACCGAGCTGGAGAGATGTGAGAGAAACTGATGTTGACTCTGACTTTGTAGAGTGGGTCAAGTAAAGAGAGGAACCCCATGAGCTTAAGTTTGATCTTGTTTTAATCTTTAAATGTTTTATTTCTACAGGAGTGTACATCAAGAGCATCCGGATAAATGATATAGAAGGCTACATTCTTTTCAAATGAAATTAAATAAACGTGGTATGGCTTAAGATCCTTATGCACTGCAGGACACCCTTGTTTATGACTTGAAAGCGTTCAGGGGAGCAGTCAGATGTAAACATTCGGGGCTCAGTCTAAACCTAAAAATGAATGGTAATTGCAGAGGAAAAGAATCATCCTGCAGACCCTACATCTTATTTTGGATCTAACTGTTCTCCAACTGTCTTCACCATTCTGAAACCACAACACAAGTTGAACGGGACTATTTTTTACTTCTGCCACCTAAAAAGGTGCAACATGTGTCTGTTTCTATTTTTACGTTACAAAACATAGGTAGCCTAAGGTAGGGATTTGGTGTAAACAGCATCACTAAAGTTGAAACCTATCTTAAGTTGAGTTCACACAATGAATACGTGAAATATGTCCCCAGTAACAGAACTTTTCCTCCATTGATTTGCCGGTCCAGTCAGAGAGAATGAGGGGAAATGACACCAAGTTGAAGTTATTTTAAAAACCTAAAAGTTTCAGGGCTTTTGAGAAAACGGTTGGGGCTGGTGCCCCAGAAGTCAACCCCCTGCTCTGCCCCTGGTTCACATCATTAGACAACTCAAGACCGTAGAGCATAGTAGGTTGTGTGAGGGTTGATTGTGCATTGATAATGTAGCACTTAATCCGTTACATTGGGATTGACCTTGGCTTACGTGAGGTGCCCGTGTTTAAGTTTTTAGTCACTGTCTTATTAGTGCCAAGTCGGATATACTCAGATCAAAACTAAAGCAATCTTCAAAGTTGAGTCTGACTCTAGCCAACCCTGACTAACATAAAGATGCAAAGAAAGTGCACAGTAAACTGGCATCCCTGTGTAGAATATTTCTGTTTTATCTGTGCTTTTTTTGTTCCTCAGTGCTCAGGGAGCATCAGAGGGAGACGCTTGATCGGAGTCAACATGGAAAAGGTCGTGGCGATCTGTGAGTACAACAAAACACTTCAGTATAGATTGTAATCTCCTGTCACAATACTTGATTGTGTCCAGTCAGATGTCTAAGATGACTATATATCTGTTTTCTGTCGCCTCGTAGTCACGTGTTAACTTTCACCAACCGTTTTACCTCGTCGTTTGTCCAAACATAGAAGAAGAAATCTCTCGTCTTATTTTTCGCCATTGCTGCTCTTCCTCTGTAGTTTCTTCTGCAACTTAAAGCAACTACCACCACGCGGGGCAGAGTATGCAATCTGCGTATTCTTTACACCGGCACGCACATGCCCAGTGAATGTGAAAGGTCTTGTGATATGCGTTGTCAGATGTGTCAATATGGACGGAGATTAGTTCTGCTACTGGAGCTTAAACTCCTGTGTGTGCACGGAGATCGTTTTTTGGCTCAAACATAGTAGTATAGATGTAGCTTTTGTCTCAGAAACAAAGTTTGACTCTAATTATCTCAGACGGAACAAGATGAGGACATAACATGAAACTTTAATGTAGGGATCGAAAACACACCTGCTGTAACTGAGTGCAGCTGAAGGATTGAGCTTCTTATTTCAGTTCTGCATTAGATGAGTGGCTGAGACTGACAGTTAATGTACATTATGCAAACACTGTCTCACTGGATATAATCAACCCTCAGATAACTTGTGACCTTGTGTTTTCACAGTGAATAAGCCGAGCATCACTGAGGAAGCCATCCGAATGATCAAACCAGACGAGCTGACCTACACTGATTTTCCCAAAGTGCCCTTCATAAAAACAGAAACATCAGAGTTGTTCAAAGGAACTTACCTCCACTTCCCGGTGGCCATCAAGAGATACATTGAGACTCTGAACACCAGCCCAAGGTCTGTATCACGTTTCCGGATAATACTGAATTAAAATACAAAAACAATAGTCACTTTTGATTGGAAATGTATACTCATGGGATTTGTTTATTTATATTAGCATTATTTTATAAGGGATGCAAGGATAGGCGAGCTATGAGACCGACGACTTGTTCTGGTTAATAGTCTGGCAGCTGCATTTTTTACAAGCAGCTTGACTGAGGCATGAGTAGAGGGAGTTACAGTAATCAGTACGAGAGAAAATTTGAATTGATTGTTCTAGATCTGAAGGTGACCGCATACAATGGATGTTTGCAATGTTTCGTAACAGAAGAAAACTAGACTGGATAAGCTTAGTAACCTTTTTAGCAGTGGGGACAGGTCCGAACACCCCAACCCTCCACAAACTAATATATTTATTCACCTCTATTCACACACACAATGAGGCATATTTTCAGTTGTGATTGAACTGTATTTTTTTGAGTTACTATATAGGCCAACTTTGATCTTGACATATAGGCTAAGCATTCTGTAGCAAATAACAATAAACCCACTATTAATTACATTATCTTAATGCAGTGTCACTACTTCAGCATGTAAATAATGCACCTACAATACTAACGTGAGCAATCAGTATTATATCGAATCAACAGCCACGTGCAATTTAGCTCGCAGGTGAAGAATACAAACGACAAAAATCACCAGTTAACTTAATTTAAATTTGCAAGACCAGGCTTTTCGAATGAATTGACAACATAAGTTATTATACGGCTTACAGTTCTCAAGGACATACACACACTCAACTGGCTTATCATCCGGATAGTGTTTCTTTTTCCTTTCTGCCGAGTGACGTGTGTGCCCGCGCTATTCTCCGACATGCACTCTAACATTTTCTGATACTGTGGGGGGGGGCAGAAATGTTGCCGTGCGGGGCTGCCACAGTCAAATCAACATAGAGGAAACACTGGTATGTGACATATGTTTGTCATCATAAACATTGTCTCCATATGTAGCATGGTGAAGAAGATTTTCGATAAGGAGGTTCAAACCATGAGGCGTTTTGAGTCGCCCAACATCCTGCGAATGTTTGGCATCTGTGTGGAGGAGGGTGAGTCAACTGTAGAACGTAAAGGACAGTGCATCAGCATATTGGGCACATTGCACCTTTTTAAAATAAAAAGTAATGTGATGTGTTCTTGTGGCTTCCTGTAGGACCCAACCCTCAGTTCCTCCTCATCATGGAGTACTGTGAGATGGGAAATCTCCGTCAGGTTCTGGACAATAAAAAACTCACACTTTCATGGGCCACGAAGACTCGTATGTGTCGGGACGCGGCGCGCGGACTCTACCGGTACAGTCCTCTACAATCATTAATAATATGTTTGGTTTATTTAATTAAGGGGAAATACAAAAACAAGTTTATTTGTGCAGGTGAGATTTAAAAAGTTGAGACAAAAAAAAAACATTTTGCAGGATTACCTAAAGCTTTGGTTGTACTCCTGTGGGGCATTTTGGCAGACGGAGACGGCACGCAATCTAAAAACATTGGCGGAAAACGAGCCAAAAGCATCGGCAAAAGTGACCAAAACTTTGAAAAAGCTACAAAAAACTAGGTGGGCCAAAATTTATCGTGAACCTAAATTGATATGTGGGCCGGATCAAAATCTGCGAGGGGTCGCATTTGGCCCGCGGGCCTTGAGTTGAACACATGTGCCCTACAGGTTGGAAGCAGAATTGTCCATTACATTACATTATGCAAGTTTGCCAGATCGGGTAGAGGATCTGTAGTTCAAATGAACTGGACAATGTAATGTAATAGGACAATTCCGACCCCACCTGTAGGGGGACCGAAGTGGGAGAAGTTCTTTAGTGTTGCTTTAAGGCACTTTTCTATCGTCTCAGACTTGTCTTGGACTCGTTGGTATTTGCGCTCAGACTTGTCTTAGACGTGGCCATTGGTCTTGCCAAATATTCTAGTTGGTCTCGACTGAGTCCAGCAATATATGCTTTTTTTTCTAAAGTAACTTCCTCCTTTCAAAACCAGTGATGAAACGAGCTTGTTTAGAAAACAAGCATTGAGGCACCTGGTTAGCTCACCTGGTAGAGCAGGCGCCCATGTATAGAGATTTACTCCTCGACTCAGCAACCGCAGGTTCGACTCTGACCTGCGGCCCTTTGCTGCATGTCATTCCCTCCCCTTTTGAGTCTAAGCTGTCCTATTCAAATAAATGCCTAAAAATGCCCCAAAAAATAATCTTGAAAAAGAAAAGAAAACCGGTATTGCTTTATGGTTAATGATGATGATGATGATGTTGTCTCTTAGGCTGCACCACACTGAAGACAAATCTAAGGTTCATGGATCCATCAACAGCAGCAAGTTCCTGGTGTCTGATGGCTACATAGTCAAGGTACTGAGGCCAATGCATGCTGGGATGGCTGACGGTCCACTGAGGCCAGGGTTTAATGCATTGGGAGGGGGGAATTAATGTTTTTGTTGTTGTTTTTCAGCTTGGAGGCTTTGAGCTGGCAAAAACTGAGACATCGCTGAGAAAGACAACAAAGACAAACGCGCACGGATGTCTGGCCTACTCCTCTCCGCAGATGCTGCTCGACATCAACTACAAGTACAGCAAAGCGTGCGAGATTTACAGGTCAGATACCAACCATGATTGTGTTACCAACAGCTTCCTTAAAGTTCAATTCCATTTTATTTATAGATATTAGTTCACGTGTCAAACTCAAGGCCCGCGGGCCAAATCTGGCCCCTCGCAAGATTTTGATCCGGCCCGCATATCAATTTAGGTTCACAATAAATTTTGGCCCACCTAGTTTTTTTGTAGCTTTTTCAATGTTTTGTTGCTTTTTATGAAATTCTTTCTGACTTTTGCCGACGCTTTTGGCTTGTTTTCCGAAATTTTTCCCGCTTTATTCGACCTTTTTTGTCGCTTTTTTCTTTGATGGCTAAGTTACTTTATTGCTGACTTTTTGGGGTCTTTATGTCGACCAAACTGTAAGTGAGAAGGCTATATGAGACATGCAATAATACAGTCAAAGGTCCTTTGACTTTTTTGATGAAATAAAAGCATGTTAATTAAAGGTCCCATGACATGGTGCTCATTGGATGCTTTTCTATAGACCTTAGTGGTCCCCTAATACTGTATCTGAAGTCTCTTTTATATAGACCTTAGTGGTCCCCCAATACTGTATCTGAAGTCTCTTTTATATAGACCTTAGTGGTCCCCCAATACTGTATCTGAAGTCTCTTTTATATAGACCTTAGTGGTCCCCTAATACTGTATCTGAAGTCTCTTTTATATAGACCTTAGTGGTCCCCTAATACTGTATCTGAAGTCTCTTTTATATAGACCTTAGTGGTTCCCTAATACTGTATCTGAAGTCTCTTTTATATAGACCTTAGTTGTCCCTAATACTGTATCTGAAGTCTCTTTTATATAGACCTTAGTGGTCCCCTAATACTGTATCTGAAGTCTCTTTTATATAGACCTTAGTGGTCCCCTAATACTGTATCTGAAGTCTCTTTTATATAGACCTTAGTGGTCCCCTAATACTGTATCTGAAGTCTCTTTTATATAGACCTTAGTGGTCCCCTAATACTGTATCTGAAGTCTCTTTTATATAGACCTTAGTGGTCCCCTAATACTGTATCTGAAGTCTCTTTTATATAGACCTTAGTGGTCCCCTAATACTGTATCTGAAGTCTCTTTTATATAGGCCTTAGTGGTCCCCTAATAATGTATCTGAAGTCTCTTTCCTGAAATTCAGCCTTGGTTCAGAATTCTAGCCACTAGAGCCAATCCCACAATGATCTTTCCTTAGGATGTGCCATTTCTGTGTCTGTAGCTATTGAGGAGGAGAGGGGGGGGCAAGGTGGAGGGTGGGGGTGTGGCCTTGACCAACTGCCACTTTTCTCGTTTGAAAGCCATGATGTCTCTCTCTCATGGGTGGGCCAAATTCTCTGGGCGGGCAAAGCAGAGAAAGGGGAGGTAACCTTGCTCCTTATGACCTCATAAGGAGAAGATTCCAGATCGGCTCATCTGAGCTTTCATTTTCTCAAAGGCAGAGCAGGATACCCAGGGCTCGGTTTACACATATCACCATTTCAAGCCAATTGGGAACCATAGGCAGGCTGGGGGAACGCATATTAATGTTAAAAAACCTCATAAAGTGAATGCCATGGGACCTTTAACTAAACGTCTGATATGATTTGATATGATTCTTATTTTCCAGCGTGGCCCTTAGTGAAACTGAGTTTGACACCGCTTGTATTAGTCTATATCCAAGACCTTCCACTTCTGGGATTGCTCCGGTGCCCTCCGCAGCAATGTCTACAAAATAATCAAAATGAGTCCTCTGTTACGTTGAGGTCCTCTAACTTGCAAATGTTGTCTTTCAGCTTTGGAATCGTCATGTGGGAAGTCGCGACCCGTAGCATACCCTATGAAGGTGTGTACCTGCAGAACACAACGATCAACATCCAACCCTAAACTTGCTGTTTTTTAGCATCAAGGACTCACCACCTTTGGGTTTGATAGCGATTTATGACCAAAGGACCCCCATTGCTGTCCATAGTTAGGTGCATGAATGATCTTAATGCCGTACTCGTGATAGAATAGAAGTATGAATGGAGTATGTTTTGTGTTGATCTATCTATGTAACCACCCTTTGTGTTAAAGCCAATGACAAGAAATACAGTAGCACACCAGAGTAGTATGTTTAAAGGGATCTGAATTCAAAATGTTTGGCTACTTAAGTAAAGGTATAGAACTATCATCATATCAAGTTTTAAAAGTAAAAGAATAAATGCAGGTTGGATTCTTTCACAGTGTTATATACGTTATGTATAGGGAATTGTATGACGTGTAGTGTTTTAATCACTAATGAACACATGGTAGAGCATTTAAATGTTTTTAGCCGTGCACCACAATGACTAAAACACAGGGCTTCCAAGCGGGACGGTCCACTTCCGGGATTGCTCGGTTACATTCAGCTTTTTTTGTGTTGTAATTTTAAACTATGAGGACTATGGTTAACTGCTCGTCAGATCTCTGCAGGGTAAATCCAGACAGCTAGCTAGACTATCTGTCCAATCTGAGTTTTCTGTTTTATGACTTAAACAACCTTTGAAAGTATCACACGTTCCACCAAAACAAGTTCCTTCCCGAGGCTGTTTTGCAGCAGAGACTAAAGAGTCTCCAAAGTTATTTGTCAAGGGGAAAACTCGGCAGCAACACAACTGATTTCACAAACGTGAAGAAGGTTGGCCTGCATCCTCTGGGAAACATAAATGTCTGAACAAAATAGCAATCCATCCAACAGGTGTTGAGATATTTCTACAGACATGCCAACACCAACCCATCCCTACAGCTCTGCTGATATTAAGCGTGGCTAAAAAAAAAAAATACAACTAAACTGAACTATAAAATCATTGTTTTCGTCTTTCATCCTTAATGTGTTCTTACGTTTCTCCCAGGTTGGTCAAATAAGGACTTCCTTGAGAAAGTGGGCAAAGAGAAATACCGACTGCCGCTCCCTGACGATTGTCCTAAACTGCTGGGAGATCTGATCAGCGCCTGTCTGGCCCACGAACGCTTCCAGAGACCATCCGCTGGAGGTAACTTACGATCCCTGCCATCGTACATACACTGTTACCTTTAGACCAGGGGAGGAGCCCGACATTTTAAACATTCAGGGCTCAGCCCAAATCTAGGGGGGTGTGCGGGGCTATGCTCCATTTACGGCTGCTATATGCACTATTTTTAAGCCGCTTTATAATGCCTAAAAATCTGTAGATCTGAGTCTTCAGGGACCTCTTACCTGAGAGAGATGGATCAGAGACCCCATACTAAATGTTGTATAATATTAAGTTGTGTAATCTTTGTATTTTACGATGCTAAAATTATTTACATGGAGTCTGGTGGGTTTAGCAAACACAATTTCGCAGATGTTTTTGTTTAAAAAAAGCTTCTTACTCTTTAACAGAAAGGTCGTCCTCCTTAGAAATCCTTTCCTTTTTCCACCAAAGCTGGACAGTTGTCCTATTAACTCACATTGTAGCTTGTTTCGCCGCTGCTGACTTCAGCGATCTCGCTTAATACTGGACCAATGTCAAAGATTGTTGGTCCAGTCAGTTAGCCTGGCAAGCCAGACCCACATCCAGATGTTGGGTCTGGGAACTCACCATTGACAGAGCTCGATCCGAGGGGCCGGATAAACGGTTGTCTTTCAAATTCTCTCTGCCCGTAATAGGACAGTGCTACAACCAGGCAGAGCAACGAAGAAGGTAGCGGAGCTAGTTGATAGATTAAACTTTTGCCGTATCCGGTCGGTAAAACTCTGAACACATCTTCCTTTTTTAAGAATGATTTCTGTGCCGTTCTTTTATCAAAGAAAAGCTTAACTCCAAGTCTTCCAGAAGTCCGCTGTTCCCAGCAGCAGCAGCCATAAGCCCCGCCCACCGACTCTATACACAATGTGATTGGCCTAACTAAAATTTGGTTTTTGCAGCTTGAAAGTCAACAGAGAGTACCTAGACCCCCCCTGGCTGCCAAATAAATTTGCTGCCACTAGGGGGAGTCTAGATTTCTAGGCTACCAGTCAGTCACTTAGACACAAAAACAGGAAAATAGGGTCCAGGTTGAAACAAACATACATTATTTTAATAATGTAGGAAATTGTGAAAAAAATAGACTTTGCAACTAAAACAAAAATATGTAGTAGTAATAATAATAATAATTAATAAAACTAATACCGTGGTTTTCTTTCTCTTCTACAGAGCTGGCGGATAGACTGCAAACTGTGTTGGGAAAGATAGAGGAGTGATAAAAGGCTTCATCCCTCGGCCTCTCCGTCAGCAGGACTCAGGGTTTTCTGGTCAGGGACATCCTCACTATCCACTATCCACTATCCCTTTATTGTAATTGCATGATTCCTGCAGTGCGATTCAGGTGTACTACCTGAGACTGCTCAAAAAAATACCTGTCTTACAACATACATTCACAATTGTCAACATATGCATGAGTTAAAAAAAGAGGTGTGTGTGTTGTTGTTAAGCCAGAGTCAGGCTGTAACTTGATGAAAACTTCTGTATAATCCACACAACAAAATGTACACTAAAAGCCATACTTTATTTCCCAGTTTACTGTGACTCTTATATCATCTATTTTGTGTGTGTGAAGTGTGTGTGAAGTGTGTGTGAAGTGTGTGTTTTATCTCATGAACTGCTCAGCCAATCTACTTCACTTAGTTTCCTGGGCACCCAATGAACTTGGGGTTTGGATTTCGGAGCAGTTTGGACAGCATTGGATGTTGAATATTAAATTAAAAACCTCTCTCTTCAGTATCAACCCTTCACAATAAAAGCCCAGCTTAAATTCACTCAGAGGAAACTCAATAAAAAGCCATTTTGACAACACTAAATATCAGACAAAAGCCAGACACTTTATCATGTTAAGCAGAGGTGGAAAAAGTACTAAAATATTGTACTCAAGTAAAAGTAATAAGTAGTTCATTTAAAATGTACTTTTTTGGGGGCTTTTCCCTTTTCCCTTTATTAGACGGTGACAGTGGATAGACAGGAAAATGGGAGAGATGGGGGACGACACGTAGCAAAGGCCAGCAGGTCGGATATGAACCCTCACCGCTGGAAAGGACTCAGCCTCCATGGGCCGCATGCTCTTACTGGGTGAGCTAGAGGCCGCCCCATTTAAAATGTATTTTTAAGTAAAAGTTACTTAGTTACATAAAAAAAAAGTAAAACTGGGCAGGGGGATTTAACCAGTGTCCTACATACATTGTCCTACGGGTTGCTAGTGCTAGACAAAAAATAGCAATGCCACAAAACATGTTGATTTGCTAATTGGCAATTTGCTATTAGTCATGAAAACTTAGTTTTAGGTTAGAAGTACCAATGCACAAATACTTACCCAGAGATACTCCCACAGATTAGATGTGGAGTTATTGAATGCTGCAAGTTCAGTCACCTTTGGTAGGCCAGAGATGTTCAGTAAAGTAAGTAAGTAAAAGTAATTTTTTGGAAGTCTAAGTCGAGTCTCAAGTCTTTTGCCACGAGTCCAAGTCAAGTCTTAAGCCATCTGATCTGAGGTCCGTTCCAGGTAGGAGGTTTAACAAACTCTGAGTCTAACCCTGATGTCTGAGATGGGAAACTTTTTTTTTTTCGGTTCCAGAACAACTGATTTGAGTTGGTTCAATCAACTCGGAGTATGTTCACTCAGGGTTACGCGCGTGCACAAAAGGCAGTATGAATGGAGCCATGATTCTACGATTCACCATGGTAACAACCACAAACAAATGGATCGGCGGAAATACTCATGCGCACAAACGGCGAGTTTGAACATGCATTTCGTTAAAAACGCAAGACAGCGGCTGCTGCTGCAAAAGAGAGAGAATTGGTGTGGGAGAAAATTGCTGCTCGAGTCAATGCGTATGCATTCACAGTGTAATAATTTCATATTTAACAGTTAACTTATAATATTACTGGTGAAAACTGGAATTGTATTACACCGAAAAAGTAAGCTATACTAATCCCATTCTGAAGCTGCAGCACCATGATCATTAACAGAACTATAATGTATAATCATTTATTTCTTTTTAATGGCTCTACTGTCCAGGGAACACTACAAAAACGTTTAAAAAACGTTTCAGAGCGACAGTGGCTTTACTATTACAGTATGATCCGCTACACTGTTGTAAAGAAAACTGCCGTTTGCAAAAAACGTAATGCGATACAAAGAATCTGCTGGGATGTTAAAGCCTGTCCACAATGGCTGACGTTAGTGATATGAGGACGGATAAGGTATCTACATATCTAATGGACTGTGATAAAAAATATCTCTCAAATCGGTTATGTGGAAATGAAAATACATCTATAGTCAGGACTCAATACCGACGTAAACTCTCTGTGAATTAATACAGCTTTTTCATCAACGGGATTGTCGACAAAAGGACATGATGACTTGTTTGAGAAAAAAACCTTTTATAATCTGCCTAATATAAACCAATACGTTTTTTTATTCATGCAGATAAAACTGCATTAAAATGCGCCTGATACAGACTGAATGAATGAGGAAATGAGTTTCTCCTCCCTCTGAGAGAAACTCAAGTTTTTTCCCCCATTTCTGGGGGAGAGAAACTCGAGGTTTCTTGAAGAAAACCTGCTCCCGACCAGGTTAGGGTCACAGACTCAGTTACCATTGGTAGAGCTATCGTCCCAACACTGAATACTGGGAACAAATCTGTAAGAATACCTTTTCCATGACCGCTAACACAAACCTGCAGCTTATACAATATAAAGTTATTCATAGGACTCACATCACCCAAAGTAAAATGTTCAAAATGGGCCTAGCAAACACAGGTACCTGTTCACAATGCACCTTAGGTAGCACAGACGATTATCTGCACGCCATGTGGCTCTGTCCACCAGTTCATTCATTCTGGATCACAGTCACCGAGACACTGTCCACCACCCTGAGCTACAGAATCCCATCTACTATTTACTATATACTTTTTCCAACTCCCTTCAAACACGAAAACCGCGATCAACCAAATATTAATCGTAGATCATTCTACCCAATTATTAATAATACATTCTGATGTTTGTCAACTGTTCTGTCCAGTCCCGTCTTGTCAGTTCTGTTATTGTCCCATCTCACTTCCTTCTGTTGTTCGTGTTTAATGTTATGTATTACACTTCGTACGTGGTGCTTTAAATCCCCCCTGCCCTTATATGGATCCAGGTCTCACTAAAACAGGGTGAATGGTCACGGTGGGGCAACCGTTAATACACTGAATGTAATTCTAAATCTGAATGTAACATACTGTGTGTAAATAAATACAGCTCTATAATAAACATAAAGTTGTCCTCCAAAGAGGGGTGGTGGTGGTAGGAAAGAAAATAAATAAATAAAAAAGAAGGAGCTATCGTGCAGCGTTAGTGAGAAGCCATAGGTTGTCATGTTTGACGAAAGCATGAATAAAACGACAAAGCGCAAACAAATGGACCTTCATTTGCGGTTCTGGACTACTGATGATGAGACTGGCACACACCACGTCATCTCCCGCTACTATGGGTTGGAGTTCATGGGTCAGTCCAGAGCCGAGGACATGTTGGGTCATTTCAGTGTAAGAAACGTTACGATTGTTTGAAATCCCATACTATTATTAATACTAAGTGTGGTGTAAAATTGAGTAACGTTAGTGAGGTCCAAAGCTCATGCTAGCGGTGTAAACACCAACACTCCCCCCGGTGCTCAGTGCTGCCACTCCGGGCAGAGTCGGCAGAGGACTGGTTATGTGCTCCAGTCAGGTCACAAGTCTATGTTCACTTTGACAATCTGACAACAACATAACAGCATATTAGCTCATAGTTTAAGGGGTATAACTGTTGGTAGATGTGGTTTATTTTGTTTGAATATGCCGAATTGTGATTTGTATGGATTGTTGGGCAAATGTAGCTGTTAATGTAGGCTGTCACTTGTTGCTCATGTCTTGAGGAGAATTGGGGTGTACAACACCCCAATGTATGTAGTAGTATTATATGGTTCCTTCATGCAATGCATTGTGTTGTTTAGTGTAATCCAATTTATGTATCTTATGTTGGCTCTGTTCTGCATCACAAAGGAACAAAATGAAAAATAAATGGTAAATGCCAACTGTGAGCTTTGATTGTGTTTACATCTATATTGGCCAAACAATGTTGGAAGTGTTGTTAGTTATTATACGGTCTCCTAATTTGACATAACAAATGGAAAACTTTAAGTTTTGATTTCCATTGTAGGAGGCAATAAATTGAGTATTCCAAAGAAATTTTAGGGTCTTAAATTCTATTTGTTGAGGTCTTAAAAAGGTCTTAAAAAGCATTAGATTTTACTTTTAAAATGGTGCAAGAACCCTGGGTAAGGCAAGGCTTTATTTGTATAGCACATGAAGTGGAAACAGGAAGTGGGGTGCAGCAGAGGGAGCAGCTGAGAGCTACAGTTTTACTTTCACCAGAGCACACAAACACACGCAGCAGCACATACCAGAGACTGAAAGCTTTCATCAACATCCACTTACAGGTAAATCATCTTTTTATTTTGGGTCATGTTAAGAATTCTCTAAATAGACGTGTTCTTCTGATTTCTGGAGGAGGAAGGAGAGGCTGGGGTCGAATTGAAAGTTAACTAAAAGGTTTAATGAAACTGCACGAAAACGACAAGACAAAACACAATTAAACATAAAACATGAAAACACTGCAGCTGACAGCGGACTGATCTCATGCTTCTCCTTGCGGAGTCACAGAAGAACAGTCATGTGACATGACAAACAATACGCTGTAAACAGCGGACTTCAACGTGCTTCCCCTGTCGGGGTCACAGATTGAAGTGCCGAATCTTTCTCCTGCTCCCACATTTATTCCTGTCTCTCAGGATAAGGGCACACCTCTGAATTTAGGTTTACTACAGGTCACAGACTAAGGTTGATTATCATGGAAGTTTTGATTCCATAGTAATATGCATTTCCTTTGTTCTAATCACGGCTAGCTCAACAGTTACCTTTCCTGTGGGGACAATGAGTCTCCTACAGTATGCTAAATGTCAGCCATGACCTAATCAATTCTTTTGAAGCTACAGACGGTGTGAGCCAGACCAATGCTAATCAGTGTAGTTATTTGATTAGATCTAGCAAGTACATTGCTTTCAAAACATTAGCCGGGTTTTAACTTTTTAACTTCAACAATCCCTCATTTTTCACACCTTTGGTGTGAAAACACTATGAATGTTAATGAAAACAATGTCATTACATAAACATAAAAATACTACAAAAATGTAAACATTAGCAAAAAGTGTTTGATTTATACAAGAAATTATTTTTCATCTCTGACCTCATCTTATTTGACTCCATATCTTGTATCAAGAAGGTTATTTTCTCTTAACAAAATATGTTTCGCTGGTTTTACTCAGTGATTAGTGACTTGCATTCCATTTGAAACAAAAACAGAAACACTTAATTAAATCAGAAGATATTAAAGCTGTTGACCAGGTAAAGACAATGGAAGGGAAAACATCTTAGAAATCAAAGAAAAACAAAACCAAATTCAAGTTTCCACACTGCACTTCAAATACTGCACAAGGAATAACTTGTCTCACATCTGTAATGCAATCAGGTGGGCTGAAATCTATTCTATGGCAGAAAATATCTTTTATCTGGCTCAAGGAAAAAATGCATTAGGTTTGATCTTAATCTCAAAGGAGCTAAAAAACTGATACACACACACTTCAATATATGCTGTCAGTTCAGATGGAGTGAGCACAAGGAAACAGCACATCAATGACCTTTCTGTAGTGAAAGATGCAGACTGGGGAATGGTCTGAAATCCAGATTTTGAAAAGCTCTTTGTTCAGTCTTGTCCGATCTGAAAATTTGGGACAAAATCTCAGATCGCTGCTGGTTCATTCTCATGCACCCAGCGCAGGCGGCTACGTCACCAAAAAACCTTAGCAGGCTATGGCGCACTCTTGATGTCACATTTGCGCGCCTAGCTTGGCTGCAGCTGCTGTAAAAAATGCTCTTATCCTCCTGAGCATTCTGGCCCTTTAACCGTTGAAACATGAAGTTGGACCGGCTGTGTGTGCTGCTTGCTCCAGCACCTGTAGAAAAAGCCATCCTTAGCTTTTTGGTGTGTCAGCAGGCCCAGGGTCAGGGGGTGGGATCCAGTCTCCTTGCTCTGTCAGGAAACCACCGCAGGAATTCAGCAGCAGTGATGCTCCATGCTCTCCGTCGGCGTCTGGTCAGATGAACTGGGTTCCTGTAGGCACTCTGCTGGGCTTGAAGTTGAAGTGCAAACATGGATCCTTGTGATGCGTCTCTCCCACTCCACTGCAGCGCTGGTGTCCAGCAGCACCTTGCATGAATCTCTCCACCTGGACCTGGACCCCTTGAGCTCCTTGATCAGATGTAGTCATCAGGCTGAATGGCTTTATCAGCAGGAATCTGGAGGCTGCTTTCACCTATGAATAAAATTACTGACATGCCAACACGCTGCCTTGCGAAAAGTCGTATTATTGATAGTTTGTCCTTGATTTGTCCATTAATTTCTCATAGGGGAGAAATTTCCTTTGTCATATGTGTTTTCCAAAGTCCTTAAGACAATGGGCAAAAAGCTTTAGTCCATAACGCAATAAATGATCCCAAAAAGTCATGAGTCCATTGTAAACATACATTACAGATCATCAATTACAAAAGCACAAAAAATAAAAACTCCACAATTTTCTTTCCCAAATGGGGGAATGGGCTGCGTGATTCATCTTTTACTATTACTTCAAACATTTTTGACAAACTTGATCAGCAAATTGCTATTTTTTGAGCAAATCAATTTCTATATAAGTCCTGTGTCATTCTTTTCTGCCACATTTAATACCCTGAGAAGAAGATTTGCATAGCACTCTGTGTGGCCAGCACAGAGGCTTTACAAATCCTCTGATCTCCCCCCATTTTTTATTTATATATATTTTTTGCAAAATATTTACAACTAGGGAATAAAAATAATAAAAAAATCAACAAACCATAAAGAAATATCAATGGAAAAGCTACTACCTTGACTCTCTCAACCCAATGATTTCTCAGAGACATCATCAGAAACATGAAAAAGAATAAAAACCAACAAAACAAAAAATAGTGGAAGAAGATTAGCTACAGTAAGATCAGAATGCTTAAAAATACAATTAATGTATCTCCATGTGCCTGTTATTTATCATTTTTAGTGAAAAACAAACCAATTTTGAGTCAAGATGCACAAAAATGCAAAATGCATCTACCAAATGTATCCATTGAAAACCCCCTAAGACTCTTAAATTCTTTTGGTTACAATTTTAGCTAGTGTTAAATTGCTTAAAGTAGCTCAATTTATTTCTCCATACTACTAAATGTATCACCACCCCCCATTGAACTCTCTTCCCAGGTAGAATGGGGGATTCACATTGGTGAGAGTGTTCAAACAAAAGGCACCTTTTGTCTTGGTTTTGTGTGAAATAAAAGAATATGTGTGAAAAAATTCAAACAGCTGTTGTTTTGACTTGCATTGGGCTTATCAATCACTCAGACACAATTCTACTCAATGCAAAAACCAAAAAATTACAGATGATTCAAAATAAAATGCACTTATCTCAACTACCTGAAACATTGGAGCAACAAACATTAATTCACAAAGACTCTGAGTAAATTTACATGCAATCTGTCTGCTTGTGTTAAAATGAAGTGTGAAAACCCCCCTGTGTCTCCTAAACGGTCCTCCATTAACACAGGAGACTGATACTGTAAGAGTTTGTTTGTTGGAAGAATAACTGAAGTTTAGTCAAGGAACAGGAAAATGGATTTAAAGTTTAAAGAAATCTAAGACTAAGGTATTCCCAAGGTTGTCCATATAAGACAACACTAAAAACAAACAGGAAATGTAATCAAATGAAATTAATCATTTGATTACATTTTAATTTTACTCAGTTCATACTCCATTCTGTTTTACTGGTAAAACTTTTGGTTCAAATCAAATGAGATAACTGTGGGACAAAATTCAAAAAGGGTTCTTGAATGAGTTTACCAAACTACCAGAAGCAATTTTTTCTGGGAGGCTGTGTCTATTCATAATTCATCATTATGCCAATCAAAACCTACTTTTTGTTCACAGCTTGGTCAAATTAGTTCTAACCTCTTTTAGTTTGGGAGGGGGCCTGTCCTGATTTGGTGTCGTTCTGTGGTGCTCCGGTGACAGATTTGGGCCTGTGAAGAAGAACTTGAGTAAAATTAGAGAGAATCCTTATTATCTGCTGCTCTTATCTCCTACACATCCAGCTATCTCTGGGCAGCCCTGGCAGTTGTAGAATACCCCTCCCCTGTTAAGTATTGCACTTTTTTTCAGTTATTTAACAAATGACAGAGTTTTGCAGGAGCCACCACGCGGCCATCATGCGATCTCCAAAGACCTTGTTCTGACTTTTTTTTCACCTTTTAAAAGCCACTGGTTTTGCTCACAGATGCTTGCCTGTTCCTGCATTCTCTGTATGTTTTCTTCAGTTAATTCAAGGCTCTTGTTTGTCTGAAAGCATACCAATTGTCTGTTGTAATCATAAGGTATTTGTGCTGGGGGACCCCTAATAGGACAATCTTTGGCCCAGTGTGTAAGCTGCCCGCAAGTGAATTAGCCAGGGAATCCTCTTTTTCTACCCTTATACTGTCCTCTTTTGTGCAGTCTCTGGTGCTACATGGGGTAGTGTTGTGGCGTGACTGGTTCTGCCATGATGTTAAATCGTCTATCCCTGACTTTGTAAAAATGAAACAATGTCAAAATTAAAACAGAAACTAAATAAAATGGAATGGAATCATCAGTGCTATCAATTCAACACAAACAAATATCCACAATTAGTCCACAAGCGCTGAGCTGCGCGCTCTCAATTTAAACAACCCAATCTTATTTGCAATGAAGTTATAACCACACTGCACTCGCAACCTCAACACGTCCACAAACCAATCTTATTTACAAAAATGAGTTAGTTACTGTCACAACCAACACAGGAGTCACCTTCCGCAAACTCCGTCATATTTACACTAGCTTATCACAACACAATTTCAACACATCACCGCGGACTCAAATCCCAACACAATTCTAAAAAAATATTTACAGTAGGCTATGTACAACCCTATATTTAATTGTTTCCTATTTTCACCGACTATGTCCACTCTAGTGAACTTGATTCTGTCTTTTGACTCAGAACCAAACCTTCCGTTGCAGGTTTTTACCTTCCGTTGCAGGCTTTTATTAAACTAAGCTACACCTAAACAAAACGGCGTTAATTCCTTGTAGGTTTATACCTTCCGTTGCAGGCTTTTATTAAACTAACCTACACCTAAACAAAACGGCGTTAATTCCTTGTAGGTTTATACCTTCTGTTGCAGGTTTTATTAAACTAAGCTACAAAACAACAAAACGGCGTTTTGCTTTTGTGCACTCAAAAGATATTCCAAAAATTCTTCGGTCGGAGACTAAAACCTTTGACCTTCCGTGCAGGTTTTTTATTTATTTATTTTTAGTAGGGGTGTGACGAGATCTCGTTGTACGAAAAACGTGACAAGATTTCTCGTCGAGGTGAAAAGTTGTCTTGTGAGGAGATGTGATGTCAGCGTGATGGAGCGTGGAATTACTGTTGAAGATCCCCCCCTGCCACTTTTAAATCATTTGTGTGGCAACATTTTGGTTTTCCTGCGGAAATAATAAACGGCGAAAGAGTGACAGACAAGACGAACACAATATGTAAACATTGTAAGAAAAAAAAGAAAAAACACGAGCACTATGCAAAAATACTTACAGCACCACCACAGCTCTCTACCAACTACTAGTTAGTAGTACGGCATTTTTTTCTTACAATGTTTACATATTGCGTTCATCTTGTCTGTCACTCTTTCGCCGTTTATTATTTCCGCAGGAAAACCAAAATGTTGCCACACAAATGATTTAAAAGTGGCAGGGGGATCTTCAACAGTAATTCCACGCTCCATCACGCTGACATCACATCTCCTCACAAGACAACTTTTCACCTCGACGAGAAATCTCGTCACGTTTTTCGTACAACGAGATCTCGTCACACCCCTACTAAAAGCCAACTGGCCTTATCTCGAGGCCCCACTGATAAGCATGACAGATGTTTTCCAGAGAGGTGTCTTCTGAAAGTAGGCTAAAGTTCATCACTTCTAGCTACATATAGATAGTTCAGATATGGCCTAAATACAAGTTATAGAATGATCAGAATAAAGTAGGATGTTAATATACCTCATTGGCTCTGTGAGCAGCTCAGTGGGCTGCAGATTCATGGTGTATAGATCATGAGAACAGCAAGAAGTCACTTCTCTGCAGTAACACTTCAGTTTAGAGCAGGGTAGTGTTGGCACATTGTCAAAACTAAATGTATTGACCTTTTTCACAGCAGACATGTTGACTTGTCATAGTAGGAAAAGCCTAGCTGAAACTGATAACCTTAACGATGGCTCAGTTCCATCAAGTGTCCCAGTAAGATATTTCAGTGAGTCAGCATGCCCAACACCAGGTATTAGGTCTCTCCTAAGTGGAATACAGCCATCAGTAATGGTTTAATACCAGGACCTCTCCTAAGTGGAATGCAGCCATCAGTAATGGTTTAATACCAGGGCCTCTCCTAAGTGGAATGCAGCCATGCAGGCTCACTTAAACTTGAATTATTTTCCATTCAGCTCTGATTTAATCCATTTTCATTCTCTCCAGCTGGTCATGGACTGCATAGACCCCATCCTGTCAGCGGTCTCAACAATCTACGACCTGGTTGAGAAAGTGAAGGCCAATAAGAAGCAATGCTACCGCGTTCGTGACCGGGTCAAAGCACTGGAGCATGTGGTGAAGTCCATCAGAACGCAGAAACAGGGACAGACCTCTGCCGACTTAAAAAGAACCCTCCAGGAACTTTCCACTACGCTGGACTTGGCAACGGTTCTCATCGAGAAATTCACCTCGTCCACCTGGGTGAAACGCGTCCTAAAATGCAGCAGCCACCAAGACGAGTTCCACAGTTTGAATGATCGCCTTAATGATGCCTTCCAGGTCCTTTCTTTAAATCTGGCCGTGAATCAGAAGGAAATGCTGTTAAAGGTGTTTGACCAGACGTCCAGAGAGAAAGAAGATGAGGCGGACAGGAAGGAGGACAACACCGAGCTGGAGAGATGTGAGAGAAACTGATGTTGACTCTGACTTTGTAGAGTGGGTCAAGTAAAGAGAGGAACCCCATGAGCTTAAGTTGGAACTTGTTTTAATCTTTAAATGTTTTATTTCTACAGGAGTGTACATCAAGAGCATCCGGATAAATGATATGTAGGCTACATTCTTTTCAAATGATTAGAAATTTTAAAACGTGGTATGGCTTAAAAGTAGCCTGGATGCCAGCCGAACTTAGCCCCGCCCACAAAATTCGAGGTCGGGAAGTTCGGTCTGGAGTCGCTCCGTTGAGAAGCAATTATTGCCCAAACAGGATCTGTTCGGACCAATCAGATTGTCGGACAGATGATCAACAGTAACAGAATCAATCACATCACCAAAGAACGCTTGGGTTGAATTTGTTGAGATGTGTAGATTCCACCATCGCGTCTGTTACAGAAGATATCGACAACGCATTCATTTTAAAATCCTCAGCGGAGGAGCCTCAACAACTGCCCGAAAGCATGAGAGAGACTGAAGAGAGAGAGCGTTATATGGTGGAGAGACATAGACAGAGACTGAAGAGAGAGAGCGTTATATGGTGGAGAGACATAGAGAGAGACTGAAGAGAGAGAGCGTTATATGGTGGAGAGACTTAGAGAGAGACTGAAGAGAGGGAGCGCCGGCGCTAGAACAAAGCCGTGAATCAGAGAAATAAAACGTGTTTTTGCCGATTCATCTCTAGAAATGCGACTGTAGCGAGCATGTCACTATCACTAACGTTATCCACATTTATATTTACAAGAAACAAATGATATATCCAGCTTCAAAAAAGTCTAAAAGTCGGAAGTTAGAACAAATGCACGCGAATGCATTGTGCAAAGAGTGGTTGCTATGGAGACGATACACAGTGTTGAGTTCCGTTGCTCTGATTGGTTGGAGGTCTATCCAATGAATGCAGAGGCATTTTTTTTCCTGGTTCGGTTGGAACACGCCCCATAATCCCAGCCCAATGGAGCGGTTTCAGACTCACATTCTGACTAGAATCTGAGTAGGACCACGTCAGGCTAGCTTAAAAGCACACCGGGCCGATAATCGGCCGTTAGTCTGGCGAGGTCGGTGACTCACGTCTGTTTGGTGTATCCCGTGAGTCAGTCTGGGGGGCTGTCGGGGTTCATTTTGGCCGACCTGACATGTTCAGTCGGAGGCAGGGCAGTCGGGACTCACCCAGGAAATGGCGAGCGGGATGAGGTGACTAGAGTCTCTCAAAATCTGACGAAAATCTTTTAAACTGACCTTTGTTGATCTGAAATGAAGACAGATTCAGCAACTGCACGGCCTATTTCTCGCTTAAAATGTTTTCAGAAACACTTTTCGGTGAACTATTTTAGTCCAATATGAGATCGGATTCTGAACGAGCCGTCAGTAATGGCCGTTTGCTAAAATCCGGAAGCAGCTGCCAGATCCACGTGACGCGTTCGTCCAATCAGCTGCCGGTTTTCAGTTTTTGGGCGACAATACAGATTAGCGCCGCCTGCTGTTATGGAGACGTATTACGTCTCGTCTCTTTGGTGAGTTCTGAGGAACTTTTTTGACCAACTCGGGGAGACTGATCAGTCCAACTGCCTTTTCTTCCAAAGGTCAGCCGTCTGGTTGGTCTGTAATGGCCTTAAGTCCCTTACTCACTGCAGGACCTTTTTCTAGAACTCTGGTACCTTTTTAAACACTTATTTATGACTTGCAAGCGTTCAGTCCAGTGTAAACATTTGGGGCTCAGTCTAAATCTAAGCACGGGTCAAGGGGCATGCTCCATTTACAGCAGCTTTATGCACTCTTTTTGAGCCGTTTGATAATAAAATACTTAGAAATCTGTACAAAATGAATGGTAATTGCAGAGAAAAAGAATCATCCTATAGACCCTACATCTTATTTTGGATCTAACTGTTCTCCAACTGTCTTCATCATTCTGAAACCAGAACACAAGTTGAATGAATAGGGGATGAATAGGGATTTGGTGTAAACAACATCACTAAAGTTGAAACCTATCTTAAGTTGAGTTCACACAATGAATGGCAATATTTCCCCAGTAACAGAACTTTTCCTTGAAGTTATTTTAAACACCTAAAAGTTTCAGGGCTTTTTTAGAAAACGGTTGGGGCTGGAGCCCCAGAAGTCAACCCCCTGTTCCGCCCCTGGTTCACATCATTAGACAACTCAAGACAGTAAAGCATAGTAGGTTGTGTGAGGGTTGATTGTGCATTGATAATGTAGCACTTAATCCGTTACATTGGGATCGATCTTGGCTTACGTGAGGTGCCCGTGTTTAAGTTTTTAGTCACTGTCGTATTAGAGCCAAGTCGGATATACTCAGATCAAAACTAAAGCAATCTTAAAAGTTGAGTCTGACTCTAGCCAACCCTGACTAACATAAAGATGCAAAGTGCACAGTAAACTGGCATCCCTGTGTAGAATATTTCTGTTTTATCTGTGCTTTTTTTTCTTCCTCAGTGCTCAGAGAGCATGAGAAGGAGATGCTTGAGAAACTCAAAGCCCTGCAGAGAGAAGTTGAATTCATCGGAGTCAACGTGGAAAAGGTCGTGGCGATCTGTGAGTACAACAAAACACTTCAGTATAGATTGTAATCTCCTGTCACAAAGCTTGATTGTGTCCAGTCAGATGTCTAATAGCCGGGACACACTTGGCCGATTGTCGGCCGCTGGACAGTCTGGCGAGGTCGGTGACTTGAGTCTGTTCGGTGTGTCCCGTGCCGTCGTCAGTCTGGGGGGGCTGTCGGCGTTCATTTCGGCCGACCTGACAAGCTCAGTCAGAGGCAGGGCAGTCGGGATTCACCCGGAAACGGGGAGCGGGATGAGGTGACTAGAGTCTCTCAAAATCTGACGAAAATCTTCTAAACTGACCTTTGTTGATCTGAAATGAAGACAGATTCAGCAACTGCACGGCCTATTTCTCGCTTAAAATGTTTTCAGAAACATGTTTTCTCAGTGAACTATTTTAGTCCAATATGAGATCGTATTCTGAACGAGCCGCCATGACAGTCTGGCTTTGAATTTCCGGAGAAAACAAACCCATGTGACACGTTCGTCCAATCAGCTGCCGGTTTTCATTTCCTGGGCAACAATACAGAGTAGCGCCGCCCGCTGTTATAGAGATGTATTACGTCTCGTCTCGTCTTTTTGCTGTGTTCTGTGGCACTTTTTGGACCAACAGGGGGAGACTGATCATTTCGACTGGCTTTTCTGTCGGTCGGCCGTCGGCTATATAAGTGTAAGCAGCTTAAGATGACTACTCTATTTATCTGTTTTCTACCGCCTTTGTCGCCTTGTAGTCACGTGTTAACTTTCACATTTTTCATCTTTTACCTCGTTGTTTGTCCAAACAAAGAACAAGAAATCTCTTGTCTTATTTTTCGCCATTGCTGCTCTTCCTCTGTAGTTTCTTCTGCAACTTAAAGCAACTACCACCACGCGGGGCAGAGTATGCAATCTGCTTATTCTTTACTTTGGCACGCACATGCCCAGTGTACGTGAAAGGTCTTGTGATATGCGTTGTCAGATGTGTCAGTATGGACGGAGATTAGTTCTGCTACTGGAGCTAAAACTCTAGTAGTGTAGATGTAGCCTTTGTCTCAGAAACAGTGTTTGACTCTCTAATTATCTGAGAAAAGAACAAGATGAGGACATAACATGAAACTTTAATGTAGGGATCAAAAACTCAGACTTCCAGTTCCTGCACTCAGCAGTAACTGAGTACGAATGAAGGATTGAGCTTCTTATTTCAGTTCTGCATTAGATGAGTGGCTGAGACTGACAGTTAATGTACATTATGCAAATACTGTCCCAGTACATTTAAAATAAAAACACTTAGCGTAATCAGCACAGGGTTAGACATTTCATAATGTAAGCATTCTTTCTTTCTGAGCATGCTCGGATATTTCAGTCTAACCTTTTTAAGTAGTAAGATGTAGTTTTTCATACTTTGTGTCTTTATAGAATTGTAAATTATTTAATATAAAACCCAATAAAGCATTTATTGATTGAGACTGTTTCTTTGGACACTTTAACGTATTCTCATGAACGCTTTCTTATACCGTACTGTAATGTCCTTCAATAAGCGGTGATACGTTACAGCCAGTGTACTGTAGGTTTTATTACTGACTTGAATACAGGTTACCCCCCCACCCCCACATCTGGCCCCAACTACTGTATATAAACCGTGATACTCTTAACATTTTAACAAATAACATGAAGACCTGGAAAATTAAGAGTCCGTTACACTACGAAAACTTATGCACAACAATTCGTATGATATCCAACAACATTACAGTGACCGCCGGCTGGTAACGTTATGACTGGTCACAATGACAAATTATGAGCGGTCTTTACGTTCCAATTTAGCTGAGAAAAGGGGACTGTGAGCCGGGTACAGGGCACTGTGAGGATACAGTCATTTAAGCGCCCGTTACAGTTGAGTTTAGCCACCAAAAACCACTAGTTAAGATTGTGATTTGCTCAGGTTGTCAATTGCTCAGTTGTTAGAGCAGGCACACATGTATAGAGGTTTATTCCTCGAGGTAGAAGGTCCAGGGTTCGAATCTGACCTGTGGCGCTTTCCTGCATGTCTTCCCACCCCGACCCCCCTCTCTCTCTCTTCTTTCATATATGAGCTGACCTATCCATTAAAGACAAAAATGCCCAAAGAAAAAACAACAACACGGGCCCCCTTAAGTAAAACTCCTGAGACACAAACACCCGTTTCCTGGTTGAAAGTCTTGTGTTTTTGTCTTAACTTCTTCCGGGACACGAACTCCCTCCTCGGCTTGAAAGCCCTGAGTTTTAGGACTCACCCATCCACCCCGCCTCCTCAGTTACTTTCCTTAGCTATATGTACAAATGTTGAGAACTGCCTGTTCCGCTGCAGCCACGTGGCCAAAGAAAGAAATATTAAAGAGACACTGACATGTCACATGGCTGTTATTGGAAAGCACTGGATATAATCAAACCCAAAATAACTTGTGACCTTGTGTTTTCACAGTGAATAAGCCAAGCATCACCAACGTAGACATCCGAAAGATCGAACCAGACGAGCTGACCTACACTGATTTTCCCAAAGTGCCCTTCATAAAAACAGAAACATCAGAGGTGTACAAAGGAACTTACCTCCACTTCCCGGTGGCCATCAAGAGATACACTGAGACCCTGAACACCAGCCCAAGGTCTGTATCGCGTTTCAGGACAACACTGAATTAAAATATAAAAACAATTGTCACAATTTTTTCTTTTTATTGGAAAAATACAATACTTCCAGTCACAGATACAATTTACCCTTTTTTTTTAAAACATATATGCATATGTACACGGACACATATACACACACATAAAAACGAAAATAAATAAATAAAAACACTCTGATAAGAATGTAGGAGAAAATAATTAAATTAAATCACAGAGTACCGTGTAATAAACAATGAACAACCCCCCACCCACGCCCCCACTCAGCTCACCACGCCCAACACACATATTGCTGGTTATTTATGCAAAACAAATGGTACAACAATAACAGGCACACATTCAATTGGGTAGTACCTCTAAATTAGTGAAATAGGAAATAAAGGGTTGCCAGTTATGGAAAAATTTGACTGTACATCCTTTCAACGTGTATTTAATTTTCTCAAGTTTAAAAAAATACATATTTTGGATGGATATTTAGAGACTTCCAATGTAACAATAAGGAGTGTCTTTCTAAGATAAGATAATGTCATACAGCAGGGGTGTCAAACTCAATTTCACTAAGGGCCAAACTGGAAAAAGAGAATTACATCAAGGGCCAGACATGTACAGTACAGGCCAAAAGTTTGGACACACCTTCTCTTTCAATGCGTTTCCTTTTATTTTCAGGTTTGCTTTTTTAATAAGGGAAAAAATTCCACTAATGAACCCTGACAAAGCACACCTGTGAAGGTAAAACCATTTCAGGTGACTACCTCATGAAGCTCATTGAGAGAACACCAAGGGTTTGCAAAGTTATCAAAAAAGCAAAGGGTGGCTACTTTGAGGAATCTAAAATATAAGACATGTTTTCAGTTATTTCACACTTTTTTGTTAAGTACATAATTCCATATGTGTTCATTCATAGTTTTGATGCCTTCAGTGAGAATCTACAATGTAAACAGTCATGAAAATAAAAAGGAAACGCATTGAATGAGAAGGTGTGTCCAAACTTTCGGCCTGTACTGTATAGTTTATTGACATATCTTTAGTTCATCAAAAAAGTCAAATATCTTTGACTCAATTATTGCATGTCTCATATAGTCTTCTCAATTACAGTTTGGTTGACATAAAGCCCTGAAAAAGTCTGCAAGAAAGTTCCAAAGCCATCCTAGAATTTAGCAAATCAAGCAAAAACAATGCTTACATTTTCTAAGCAGGCTACCACCCAGCTGACTCACAACAACCTCTTTCACAGCCTGAATATTAAACTCTCTGCTTCTGCTTCTGGGGCATTTCTCAAGGTCAGCAAATTTGCCAACTTCTGCTTTGAGTGTTGTGTAATTGCAAATCCCATGTTTTTGGTTTGGCGCACAACTAGGTGAGCCAAAATATATTGTGAACCTAGATTGATATGAGGGCCGGATCAGAGTGAGCGAGGGGCCGGATTTGGCCTTGAGTTTGACACATGTGTCATACAGCTTTGACATGATACCTCTGTGATGAGGGACAAATGAAAGCATGGTTTCCCACCGCTGCTCTGGAGGTAAAGAGGGGAAATTAGGCAAACACTTAGCCACAAAATTGCAATTTTGAAAATAGCTAAACAGATGAGTAACAGGGAGTTCATAACGAGATGACAAATTGGCAAAACTATCAAAGACACCATCTGAATTGTGTAATACCCTTGTCATACCACAGTGAAAATGTCGAGTCCAAAAGTGATGGAGGAAATAAATAGTTGTTATTCATAGGACCCAAGGAAGATGCAGCTGAAGTTTAAAGTGTCGTCTAACTTGATACCAGATTTTGAGTGTGTTAAGAACCACTTGATTATCAGTATATAGAGAAGGTTTTGTAGGTAAAGAGGAATAAAGTAGAGCAGGTATAGAAGATCCCCTACAGGATGATAGTTCCAGTTTACACCAAGAGGATCTAGGGGATTTTAACCAGTAGCATAGTTTATGGATGTGAGCCGCCCAATAGTAAGTAAAACAATTAGGTAATGCAAGTCCTCCACTAAGTCTGCATCTTTGCAGTGAAGTTTTACAAATCCTTGGTGATTTCCCACCCCAAAATTATCTTATCAAGTGAGTCAAAAAAATGTGGCAAAAAAAGAGGAATTGCCTGGAATAAAAATAGAAATTTTGGTAAAATATTAATTTTAACAACATTGATCTTGCCAATTAATGAAAGATGGAGGTTACATCATCTTTGAATAATGGATGTAATCTTTGAGATAAGGGGAGTGAAGTTAGCTGATGCAAGGCTAGATAAAGAACGAGTCACGTTAATACCTAGGTATTTAAACCCTGATAGACTAAATTGAAAAGGTAAATCTGACTGTTGCATATGACATACTGCAGTATTAATGGGAAAACACTCACTTTTCCCCAAATTTTATTTATAACCTGAAAAAGAGCTGAAATTCTCCAGAATACTTAAAACAGCAGGGATAAAAAGTATAGGATCAGTGTTTTATATATATATATATATATATATATATATATATATATATATATATATATATATATGTATGTATAAATATATACACACACACACACACACACACACACAATAACAAATCATCCGCATACAGCGATATGGTCAATTCCTTTACGGGTGATTCCTTTGAATAAAGGGGAGGATCTTAATGTAATAGACAGAGACTCGATAGCAATAGCAAAGAGCAAAGGTGGTAAAAGACCAAGGGCAAAATAATCAGAATAAAGATCATTAGTATGGACACTGGCCTTAGGGGACAAATAAATTAGGTGAATCCAGGATATAAATTTATCACCAAATCCAAATTTCTTTAAAACTGCAAGCAAGTACTCCCACTCTACCCTATCAAATGCCTTTTCAGCATCTAAAGAAATCACAAGCTCAGGAAGTTCAGTTTTTGTTTTGAGTAAATTATATTGAAAAGTGTATGGGTATTAAAAAACAATTGACGTCCCATTATAAAACCATTTTGCTCTTCGGATATAATATGAGGCGGCACATTCTCTAAGCGGGATGCAATTACTTTAGCCAACACCTTTACGTCATCATTAAGCAGAGACAATGGTCTGTAGGAACCACAGGAGGTCAGATCTTTGTCCTTTTTGAGAAGGAGAGCAATAGTGGCTTGTTCCAAGGTTGGTGGTAATGAATCACTCTCCAAGGATTCATTGAATACGGATAAAAGTAGCGGAGCAAATTTGCCATTAAATGTTTTAAAAAATTAAATCGGAAACCCGTCGGGGCCTGGGGCTTTGTTAGATTACATAGCATTAATTGCATTTAATACTTCTTCAAGGGAGAGTGGAGAGTCCATTTGCCTGGCAGTATTAGTATCAATGACAGGATTCGAAAGTTTCTGAAGAAATTTATTAATTTTAGTGTCATAAGTGTTTTTAATACTAGGTATCAAACGGGAAGTGTCCTGTCGTCGTAACTGATGTACCAGTAACCGACTTGCCTTGTCGCCATGTTCATAGGCTGCATAGTAACAAGCGCTCTGCCTCTTTAGTTGAAATGAGATTAAATTCTGCTTGCAAATCAAGACACTGCTTAAGTAGTTCCGGAGAAGGGTTCAGTGCATATCTTTGATCAAGGTTACTAATCACAGATGTAAGTGCATTAAGCCTAGCATTTATCTTTTTATTAGAAAGAGCAGAGTAAGAAATAATTTGACCTCTCCGGTAACATTTAATTGTCTCCCACAGCAATGAATATGAAGAGGAGTCATTTTGATTGTTTCATTTTGAAGACAAGAACTCAATAGAATTTGAAATGAGTTCACATAATTCTTTGTCTGAGTTAAATCTCCAAAGTGGTGGGCTACGTTTATAGGTAGAAAGTTGAATATCTAATAATAAAGGTGAATGGTCAGATATTACAATACCTAAATAGTCAGAAGAATTTACACATGAATTAAGCGTACTGTCAATAAAAAAAAAAATCAATCCTAGAATATGAATGGTGCACCCGGGAAAAGAAAGAGAATTTTTTTTAATAGAGGGGTTACGAGATCTCCATGGATCAATAAGACCATTCTGTTTCATAAAATCAGAGAATGTTTTAGACATAGCAGATTGAGTCAGATTTCGAGGATTAGACCGATCCAAGATTGGGTCAAAAACACAATTTAGATCCCCACCGACAACAAAACCTTTCTTTGCATCAGGGTACCAGCAACCATGAGGTATCTGCCATTCCTATCAGCAATAATATCAGTAGATGAGAACTGAACTTTTTTGTTAATTAAAATGGCGACTCCTCTAGCTTTTGAATTAAAGTTTGAGCGGAAGACTTGACCTCCCCAAGGGCAATGTAACCTACGGTGATCTTTAACACGAAGGTGAGTCTCCTGCAAAAATACTAAATCAGAGTTTAAATGTTTCAAGTGCGCAAAAACCTTACGGGCCCTATCTTGCACTCAGCGCAATTGCGTTTGTACACCGACGCATGTATCATTCCTATTTTGCACCCGACGCACCGCAGACTTTTCCTTCCACAGACGCACATCGGTAAATTAGGGAACAAACTTGCACTCCCGGGGGGCGGTTTAGCTAAAAGAGGAGGCGTGTTCAGGCGCAAACGTTCCCTGGTGCTATTTTGCAGTTTCAGAAAACAATTCCGCCACAGACCAGGAAAAACCTGGTCTAAAGTCAGTGTTGCTAGTCTAAAGTCAGTGGTGCTAGTCTAAAGTCAGTGGTGCTAGTCTAAAGTCAGTGGTGCTAGTCTAAAGTCAGTGTTGCTAGTCTCAAGTCAGTGGTGCTAGTCTAAAGTCAGCGGTGCTAGTCTAAAGTAAGTGGCGCTAGTCTAAAGTCAGTGGTGCTAGTATAAAGTCAGTGGCGCTAGTCTAAAGTCAGTGGTGCTAGTAGTCTAGTCTAAAGTCAGTGGTGCTAGTCTAAAGTCAGTGGTGCTAGTCTAAAGTCAGTGGTGCTAGTCTAAAGTCAGTGGTGCTAGTCTAAAGTCAGTGGCGCTAGTCTAAAGTCAGTGGTGCTAGTATAAAGTCAGTGGCGCTAGTCTAAAGTCAGTGGTGCTAGTATAAAGTCAGTGGCGCTAGTCTAAAGTCAGTGGTGCTAGTCTAAAGTCAGCGGTGCTAGTCTAAAGTCAGTGGCGCTAGTCTAAAGTCAGTGGTGCTAGTATAAAGTCAGTGGCGCTAGTCAGTGGTGCTAGTCTAAAGTCAGTGGTGCTAGTATAAAGTCAGTGGTGCTAGTATAAAGTCAGTGGTGCTAGTCTAAAAGTCAGTGGTGCTAGTCTAAAGTCAGTGGCGCTAGTCTAAAGTCAGTGGTGCTAGTATAAAGTCAGTGGCGCTAGTCTAAAGTCAGTGGTGCTAGTATAAAGTCAGTGGCGCTAGTCTAAAGTCAGTGGTGCTAGTCTAAAGTCAGTGGCGCTAGTCTAAAGTCAGTGGTGCTAGTATAAAGTCAGTGGCGCTAGTCTAAAGTCAGTGGTGCTAGTATAAAGTCAGTGGCGCTAGTCTAAAGTCAGCGGTGCTAGTCTAAAGTAAGTGGCGCTAGTCTAAAGTCAGTGGTGCTAGTATAAAGTCAGTGGCGCTAGTCTAAAGTCAGTGGTGCTAGTCTAAAGTCAGTGGCGCTAGTCTAAAGTCAGTGGTGCTAGTATAAAGTCAGTGGTGCTAGTATAAAGTCAGTGGCGCTAGTCTAAAGTCAGTGGTGCTAGTCTAAAGTCAGTGGCGCTAGTCTAAAGTCAGTGGTGCTAGTATAAAGTCAGTGGCGCTAGTCTAAAGTCAGTGGTGCTAGTATAAAGTCAGTGGCGCTAGTCTAAAGTCAGTGGTGCTAGTCTAAAGTAAGTGGCGCTAGTCTAAAGTCAGTGGTGCTAGTATAAAGTCAGTGGCGCTAGTCTAAAGTCAGTGGTGCTAGTCTAAAGTCAGTGGTGCTAGTATAAAGTCAGTGGTGCTAGTCTAAAGTCAGTGGCACTAGTCTAAAGTCAGTGGCGCTAGTATAAAGTCAGTGGTGCTAGTCTAAAGTCAGTGGCGCTAGTCTAAAGTCAGTGGTGCTAGTATAAAGTCAGTGGTGCTAGTATAAAGTCAGTGTTGCTAGTCTAAAGTCAGTGGTGCTAGTCTAAAGTCAGTGGCGCTAGTCTAAAGTCAGTGGTGCTAGTATAATGTCAGTGGTGCTAGTCTAAAGTCAGTGGCGCTAGTCTAAAGTCAGTGGCGCTAGTCTAAAGTCAGTGGTGCTAGTATAAAGTCAGTGGTGCTAGTATAAAGTCAGTGGTGCTAGTATAAAGTCAGTGTTGCTAGTCTAAAGTCAGTGGTGCTAGTATAAAGTCAGTGTTGCTAGTCTAAAGTCAGTGGTGCTAGTATAAAGTCAGTGGCGCGTTATTCAGATGCTATTTTAGGGGCGCATGCTTGGCCATAATGTAGTGTGTGCACAACACGCATACACTTTGCTTCTCTCGTCTACACGGACGCAGCAGTTCCCATTTTTGCAAACCATACATAAATACAAGGAAAAATATTACTGAAAGTGCGCTTCAGGTGTTTAGATAGATCAGGAGGCATTTTACAGTACAGTTCCTCAAAAAGTCCCAGCATTCTTTGTGGCTTGTTGTGTTTTACACATTTCCATGAATCATGGATGTGTTGATGACATAAATGAGGAAATATTAGAGGACTTAAGGAGACGTGATGTTGAACTACGGTGGGATTGAACTGTGGAGATGCGCCCGAGAGGCCGCAGCAACATCGCCACCCAGTCAAGACGGGTATTTATTATTTTGACGCATCTCGGACAGCTCCCGGTCTGATTGGTTTATTGCACATTACGCCCAAACCACACCTAGCTATTTCAGACCAACCCATTTTAGATTTGCGTCGGGTGCAAGAGTCATTTATCCCACCGGTATAATGGCAACAGTGCCCGAGATCCGCCCACAAAGCTACTTGCGTTTCACGTTTGATACTTGCGTTTCAGATCATTAAAATAGGGCCCTAGATCTCTTAACAGGATTACCCATACCTCCTGATAAATCTGAGAGGTGTGCCTGACCCAGCAATGCTGGGATCTATATTGCCATTAACCATTTAAATAAACAAAAATTAAAATGGTCATAAAGAGCCGAGGTGGGGCACCCTCCCCCCCAACATACCCCTAAACACAAATAATTCATTAAAGTATTTAAGCATATGGTTATTCAAGTGGTCTGACAGAAAGACTTGCATCTTCTCTTGGTTTTCAGGCTTTAGAAAATCTAGCGAGAGAGAGAGAGAGAGAGAGAGAGAGAGAGAGGGAGAGAATTGGCTGTTTTGTGCATTCATACAGAGAGGGGAAAGGGAGAGCTGCAGAAGAGGTCTCACATTCAAATTCTAGCGTTTTTTGTCATTGAATTTGAGGTCAGCCTTCGTATACACACACATAACTTTTGTGTATAAGTAAGTAAGTAACACTTTATTTATATAGCTCTTTTTAAAACATGCAGTTACAAAGTGCTTCACACACATGCATATATATGAACAAAAAAGTAAAAGAAACATGAGTTACAAAATATAAATTAACTTTAGAATACAGCATAATTGGGGTGCAGCACTTCACACAAAGGCAAAAGGTGTTTTTTTTGTTTTTTTTTAAAAGAAGCTTAAAACAGTCAAGAGATTCAGCGGACCTAACGGACAGAGAGAGGTACGGTGTTCATTTTAGGACATCTTCAGATCTAAGACTCAGGTGTCAGACTCAAACGAAAAGGCATCAGGTCACAGGCGTCGGAGTAACCTAAAAGTCACTCAGTCTCAGAAAAACCTCTGTCAACTTCAGACAAAACAGCATTAGGACCAAAAGTCCTCATTAACATCTAAATAAATGTTGATATATTTAGCGTTACAGTTTTATAAATATCAATAAACAACAAAGCAATCCAGCTTCCCTGGCAATAAGACCGAAATAATAACATTAAAAGAAATACATATAAACCATGATAAGATCTGGTGAATAAATGTTGATTAAAACAGCGGTTATAGGGCTAAAAACACCAATAATAGCAAAGCTGTTTACAGCTTCTCTGCTGCAGCCCGATTGGCCGATAGAATCGTGCTGTGATCAGGGAAGATGCTTCCCATTGAAATATATTAGTTTAAAAAACGTGTTGATATCTCGAAAAAAACCTAAGTAAACATGTTGGGTACACAAATCAATAGATTAAATTACGTGAACATTTCACGAACTGCCGTGAGACTGGGCATTCACTGTAAAAGCTGCGATCTGCTTTAGCTAATTCAGAAATCTAGTCAACAGCTCCCTCATCTGACAACTTTTTTTCTGACAAAGTTCTGTTTGAGTCTGAGGGAGGTTTTTCTGACGCTGAGGCCGTTTGGTTTGAAGCAGTTTCAGCTGAGGGAGATTTTTCTGAGACATGACGCTTTTTGGTCTGACACTTGACTTTCGTAGACTTGAGAGAGTTTTTTTTCCGAGACCTAATGCTGTTTTGTCTGAAGATGACAGAGGATCAGAATTTTATCGTAAGCCAATCAAGGTATGCATGATAGGTTTGATATGAGACCGGCGACTTGTTCTGGTTAATAGTCTGGCAGCTGCATTTTTTTACAAGTTGTAGAGCAGCTTGACTGAGGAGTTAGAGAGAAAATTCATGTTTGAATTTACTGTTCTAGATCTGAAGGTGACCGCATACAACGGATGTTTGCAATGTTTCGTAACAGAAGAAAACTAGACTGGATAAGCTTAGTGACCTGATGGTCAAAAGCATGTATGAGTATGTGACATAGCCTACTGTTTGTCAACATAAACATTGTCTCCATATGTAGCACGGTGGAGAAGATTTTCAATAAGGAGGTTCAAACCATGAGGCGGTTTGAGTCGCCCAACATCCTGCGAATGTTTGGCATCTGTGTGGAGGAGGGTGAGTCAACTGTAGCACGTAAAGGACAGTGCATCAGCATATTGGGCACATTGCACCTTTTAAAATGACAGTAATATGATGTGTTCTTGTGACTTCCTGTAGGACCCAACCCTCAGTTCCTCCTCATCATGGAGTACTGTGAGATGGGAAATCTCCGTCAGGTTCTGGAAAATAAAAAACACACACTTTCCTGGACCACGAAGGCTCGTATGTGTCGGGGCGCGGCAGGAGGACTCTACCGGTACAGTCCTCTACAGTCATTAATAATATGTTTGGTTTATTTAAATGACGGGAAATAGAAAAACAAATTTATTTGTGCAGGTGAGATTTAAAAAGTAAAGCAATTTTGCAGGATTACCTAAAGCTTTGGTTGTACTCCTGTGTGACATTTTGGCCGACACAGACGGCACGCAGTCTACGAGCATGGGCAGAGGCGTTTATGCTAAACACGCTGTTCAAAGAAGGATTCTCCAAAACACCAGGGCATGCATGCCTGGGGTGTTGGAAGAAGCCAGGGCTGTAGTAGTCTGGATATAAAAGGCGCTTTTCTATCATCTCCGACTTGTCTTGGACTCGTTGGTATTTGCACTCAGACTTGTCTTAGACTTGGCCATCGGTCTCGCCAAATATTCTAGTTCGTCTCGACCAAGTCCAGCAATATCTGCTCTTTTTCTAAAGTAACTTCCTCCATCAAAACAAAACCAGTGATGAAGCGAGATTGTTCAGAAAATAGGTTTTGGGGCGCATGGTTAGCTCACCTGGTAGAGCAGGCGCCCATATATAGAGTTAATAACATTAATGCCACGAAGAATTAAGGCAGTTCTGAAGGCGAAAGGGGGTCAAACACGGTATTAGAACGGTGTTCCTAATAATCCTTTAGGTGAGTGTATATGAATAGACAGCCTATATAAATGCTGAAATGTAGTTAAGAGTCAATATACAGTTAGTGCAAATTGTGGTCTGGTTAGTGATGTAGGTCACGGTAAACAGGAATAGACAGTCTAAATAAATGTTGAATGTGGGCAGTGGTGGCCTAAAGGTTAAAGAAGCGAGCTTGGGACTGGGAGGTCATCTGGGTGGAGAAAGTGAAAGAGGAGCGCTTGTCCCTCCCTCATTACCACCACTGAGGTACCCTTGAGCAAGGCCCTTAACCCTAACCGCTCCAGTGGAGCTGCTCAGTGGCCAGCAGGTCAGGTAAGAATGTGAAAATAAAGGTTAAAAAATAAATAAATAAATAGATAAATAAATAAATAGATGATGATGATGTAGATCAGTATACATGAATAGACAGAATATATAAATGCTGAGATGTAGTAAAGAGTCAATATACAGTTAGTGCAGATTGTTGATTGTGGAGCATACCAGGGCAGATGAATAGTGCAAAAGGACGTAAACAGAATTATAGCAATGCAGGTAAATATGTAATGGGGCGTGACAGAGGTAATGGATAGCAGTAATGCAATAGGGGGGTGCGAGAGCATGAATGATGGAGAACAGTTAGCACATACAGTGATTGGACAGGAGTTCAGATAGATGTACTCTCAAGGCAGTTAGTGAGATAAGGGTTTTGAGTTTCAGGGTTTTTTGAAGTGCATTCCAATCATTTGCAGCTGAGAACTGGAAGGAGTGGCGGCCAAAGGAGGTGTGGGCTTTAGGGTAAAGCTATGGTGACCAGTGAGCGTCGGTACAGCGGGGCTTTACCTAGCAAGGATTTGTAAATGAGTTGGTACCAGTGAGTTAAGCGACGAGTACCAGCCAACTACTGCATAGAGGTTGCAGTAGTGGGTGTTATAGGGGGCTTTGGTCCCAAAACGTATGGCACTATGGTAAACAACATCTAGTTTTTTCAGGAGAGAGTTTGAGGCAGTTCTGTAATTGACATCACTAAAATCGAGAATTGGTAAAATTGTCATTTTCACCAAGGCGAGTTTGGCAGTGTGAGTGAAAGAGGCCTTGTTGCGGAATAGGAAACTGATCCTAGACTTAACTTTAGATTGAAGGTGGATTATGTGTTGCTGGAAGGAGAGGGAACTGTCTAACCAGACATCTAAGTATTTGTACACCGCCACGTTTTCAAGTTCCATCCCATCGAGCATGGTAATGCTAATCGGGTGAGCAGGGGTGAGCAGCGATCGATTAAAAAGCATGAATTTGGTTTTGCCAGAGTTTAGCAGTAGTTGGGGGTTTCAGGAGCAGTGCTGAATGGCATTGAAGCTCTCCTGGAGGTTTTATAGCACAGTATCCATAGAGGGGCCGGATGTGTACAGGATTGTGTCGTCTGCGTATAGGTGGATTTGAGAATTCCCAGCAGCAAGAGCCACATCATTGATGTATAGGGAGAAAAGAGTCGGCCCGAGAATCAAACCTTGTGGCACCCCCATAGAGACATGCATAGGTTCAGACAACAGGCCCTCAGATTAA